>NW_004949118.1:2751111-2754487 GCF_000317375.1 Microtus ochrogaster | reverse complement strand
AGCTAGCCGTGCAGGCGGCCGGGTGTTGGGGACGCAGCTCCGCCGCTCTTATTTCAACAATGCTGCATTCTCTCTCCCACAAGGCATCTGGCAATGGGTATGAATTATGTACTATAACCATTGCTCAGTATCTCTGGACACTGAACTCCCTGGAGGTGGACATGGCGTCTCCTTTGTTCTCTGAATGAGTTAGCATCCAGCTTATTGTTCAGTACAGAGCAAGCTCACAATGAGTAAATTTGGGAGTTTGATTCGATCAACAAGCAGCTTCAAAGACATCTAGGACTGGACCAATAGCCTATGTTCAAAGAGCAGCAATTAGCAAACAGTATCAAAGTGGGTACTTATAGCTCCCTCTTATCTGCTCAACACTTTTAAATGGGCTGTTCTGCACATATTCCCACTTAAAAGCAAAAATCAGGCTTCCTATAGGAAGTACTTAATATTTAAAGCAACATAAGGATTAAATTTACAATTTTTGATATATGATAAGCTAGAGAAACTAGGATAATACCTTATCTCCTTATTCTCCAGATTTCAATCCCACTTAATGGCCACAATTAAAATACTGTTAATTCTTCCCAGGTGATGCCTAAGGGGAATTATCACTTTGCAAACAAAACAGAAACCACCACACTTTCAAGTATTTTAGCGAGATACAATCACTGCGTGAAGACATAAGCTGTCTTCAATCCAATTTTCGCCAATAACCCTACTCATGGTTTATTAAATGTTTAGTTTGTTTCTAAACTAAGAATGTCGGATAATGAGACCCTGAGTAACTGTTCTTTGTGACTGCGCATGTTCTCTTTGGGAAAGGAGCTGGATCTCAGACTCCCCAACAGGCTGTAACTTTCACTTTTTCTAGATGGATTGCCCACTTAGAATGGAATCTAGATTCATACTGCAACTCAGATGTCTCCTCTGCCTTCCCCTTGCATAGGAAAGAAAAGAACCTACTGGCTTATTGTGTTACAAAAGGTGTTAACCAAAACATTCCATTTGGTTACTTTTCCAGTATTAAAATATACCAATTCTACAGGTCCTTGTCTGAGGTCAAAGGCTACAAAGCGATTTGGAAAATCCTGTTTTCTATCTTGAAAATGGGGGGGGGGGATAAAATTTTTCAACATAAACTGGAAAACAGAATTTTCCACTTCTTTCTTTTTGACTGAATAAAATTCTCCAAATTTTAACAAAAGTTGACATAAATCTATAAGGAACTTCTAATGGAAACAAAACCAGTCTACCAGTCCCACACACATATGTAGCCCAGGCTAGCCTCAAACTCCAAGCTATGATTCTCTGGGTTTAGCCCCCTGTGTGTGAGCATTAGAAGCATTAGCTACACTGCCTAACTCCAAATTTTCTGTCCTCCTTTGACATAAAGTGAGTAGATTTTGTAGTTGTTGCTGTCAATAGGCCTCATCCTTGAAAGACATCTGATATATTTCTCAAGAATTTACAGATGGTTCCTGTCCGTGGACTTTCTCTTTCTTCTTCCCATTATTTAACATGAGCACTTGAATCAACGCTGACTCTGGCTCTGCGGTTCTGGGGAGGCCGTGCATCATCACGGGATGGAGGTAGAAAGACTACCGCTATGAAGCAATCCTGAGACCCACTGCTTGCTCACAACAGCCCATCTGAGCGTGCTACACAGGATTCTAAAATACCACCCTGTTATTTTAGAAGTGAAAGCTGACAGACATCCGCACTCCTTGGGGTCAGTGTCCACTCCTCTTTACCCAGCAAAAACACAACCAAACAGAAGTACTCCCTACTCATTCTCTTCTAGAAGGGCTTGTTTTTAACTAAGGGGAAAGATGGGTAGCAATATTTATAAGGCCAGGGTTTCTGATTTTGTGCCTGATGTTAATGATGTCCAGATGTCTCGGTGGTTCTTCTCTTCTGGTCACAACAGAGTGTCCTCAGTATATTTGGGGTTTTATGTTCAGAATCCTTCCTTTGAGACGTGATTAACAGGTCAACCTCCAGCATTGACACCCCGTGAAAATATAGTTCATGAGTAATGCGGTACCTATTTATAGACTTCATTGCCGCATGAAACATGAACAGAACACGATGCACAAACCATCCTTTTATAGGTAAAGGGCCTCCCTCAAAAGCAGCGTAGTGAGGGTTGAATGTGGAGACTCGCTTGCAGTCGCAGAGTTCCAGAGGCTTCTTAGGGGGCTCCTAAGCTGGAACTTGTCCTGCTTGCTCTATATAACAAGACCCTATCTGAAACACAAAGCAAAACAATAACACAAATTCATGTGTTGAATCCTAAGAAAAACTCATTAATATCCAATCCAGTAATGTTATGCCTTACAAACCCAAAATAATTCAAAGCAGGATCTGAAAGAACTATGTGTTCACTCAGATTTATTCCAGAGTGGTTAACCAGAGCCATGAAATGGAAGCAAACCAACTGTCTATGGATATAGAAATAAATGAATTGCATCGCATACACACACACACACACACACACATACATGCACACACCACACAGAATAGGGCGGGGAGCAAAGAAGGACCACTTGGAGACCTTGCAAAAGGAAGGCCATTCTGCTATGTATTAATGTGATCATGACTTGAACACAGTACAGTGAATGAAATAAGCCCACCACAAACACCCAATTGTGTGTGATTCTATAAACTCAGAGACACATAGTAGATGGTTGTCTGCCATGGGTTCTCACAGGGAGGCAGGGGTGATGAGTTATTTAATGAGCAGAATTTCAATGTTACATTATTTTTTAAAGAGATTTGAGATTTGGGTGGTGGTAACAATTGTGCAACAGAGAGAATATGTTTAGCACAACAGAGGTGCCTTTGGTTAAGATGTCTCGTTGCATTAGGTGTATATACTACTATTTTGAAAATGCCCCCCACTTACCTTGTTCTTCCATGGAGCTGAATAGCCCCATCTCCATCTACAGCTCCTATGAGCCACACTAGAATGGGCTCAAGCCTGGTGTGGATAGAGGCATGGCTGGATTAGCCCACACCTCATGGGAGAGGACTATGTCCATGTGCCCCAGCCAAAGCAATGAGCAGTAGTCCACACTGCAAAATTAGACATGGGTAGCAAACTGCAGTGGGCACAAACAACTACCAATACACAATACAGATGTAGAAGAAAACACAGATGGAGTACCAGTCTGTGTGGTGCTTTTAATGAGAATGGACCCCATAGGTTCGACCCTTGGTGGACCTGTTTGAGAAGAAATTGGAGGTGTGGCCTTGTTGGAGGGGATGTGTTACTGGGGATTAGCTTGGAAGTTTCAAATGCCCATATCAGGCCCAGTCTCTCTCTCTGTCTCTCTCTCTCTCTCTCTCTCTCTCTCTCTCTCTCTCTCTCTCTCTCTCT
>NW_004949118.1:2734712-2751011 GCF_000317375.1 Microtus ochrogaster | reverse complement strand
GGCCCAGTCTCTCTCTCTGTCTCTCTCTCTCTCTCTCTCTCTCTCTCTCTCTCTCTCTCTCTCTCTCTGTCTCGTGGATAAGATGTAAGCTGTCAGTTGCTACCCCTTCTCTATGCCTGCCTGCTGCCATGCTCTCTGCCATGATGATAATGGATTAAACCTGTGAAACTGTAAGCCAGGACCCAATTAAATGCTTTTTTTAAGTGGCCTTGGCCAAGCTCTCTTTTCCCAGCAATAGAACACTAACCAAGACAGTCTCCATATCAGACACCCTAAAAGGTCAGCAGGTGCAGAAGTATTGTGTCCCTGGGTCTCCAGCTTGTGAGTGGGGCAGCATGGAACATCTAGGAAAAATTATAACTGGGAATGCCTGTCTCAATTTCCTGAGTTAGGCTTGAATTCCCCAGAGGACCTAACTCTCAAAATAAGCCCAGTGGCTTTCCAGAGGGAGAAGCTCCCGTGGCTAAAAATTCCTAAGTGTTTTCTGTCTGTATTACATGATATACTTCATTTAATCTTCACATAACTGCTAACAGTAATCATTCATGACACACTTGGCATGTATCCTGTGTGTTGATGTTTCCTACAGATTTGACATGTTGATCTTTTCCAACTCCTGCGACATCAGTGATGTTATGAACACTATTTTTCAGACAGGGAAAGAGAGACACAGGAAGGAAGTAACTTTGTACCCTAGGGGTTGGGGGCTGCTGCCTCCTGCACCACAGACAGAGAAACTCAGGGCTGAAGAGGCTCCAGCAACTAAAGTCACAGAGTAGTGAGGAGAGTTGGACATCAAAGCTGGGGTTCTAGTTCCAGAGGCTGAGGCAAGACAGTAACTACTGAGTTAGCTGAGCTTCAGTGACAACCCAAGGAGGCTTAGGAAAATCTGCAAGCCAGAGTACAAACAGCATCGCTGCGAGGTCTCCACCCAGGATTGGGCAGTTTACCCCAAAGCAAATTCAAGATTCACCTCACTTTCCTGGATTGTCATTCAGCTCCCTCCCCCAACACAGAACTGGTCTGGTTCGGCTGAGATTGGCTTAGAATCTGAACACCCAACAGCAAGGCACCCAAGCTATAGGTGGGTAGAGACTGCCCACTTGGTATTGCCACACACAAGGACCATTGCTTTTATTCTTTGATAACTCATGAACATACACAGGACTACCATTTTCACCTCAATCCAATATCTTTTCCTATTAAAAGGTACAGACCTCAGGTCTAGGAACTCTTCCAGAATGAGATGTGTTATCACTTTTATTCTGTTGATAAATTGTTCTGCTTTAAGCAGCCCTTGGCCCTGCTTGGCTCAGGCCGAGTTGGAAAAGACAGTTGTCTTGCCCTGACGTAACGACAGCATCCTAACCTTGGAGCCTGATGATGACGTCTCTGGGTTTTTCCAGACTGCATCCTCTCCTCAGAACATAGTGAGAACGTCTCTGATACAGACTGTTGGCAGCCCCATGTGGAAACGCATCAGAACTAAAGTCAATGCAGAGAGTTACTTCAGCGGTTCTCAACCTGTGTGCCATAACCCCTTTGGGGTGGAAAGAAGTCACCCAAGACTCTCTGACAACACATATATTGACAGTTTATAGCAGTAGCAATATTACATGAAGTAGCAACAAAATAATTTTGTGGTTGGAGTTACCACAACGTGAGGAACTGTAAGGACTGCACGAGCAATGGCTGGCTGTGTTTATCAGCTCACTGCTGCCGTAAGAGACCACTAAGGCAGTAACTTATAAAGAAAGATGGTTCTTTCCCTTTGAAACTAAGTCTCACCAGGTCACCAAGAACCTCAAAGCCCTGATCTTCAGGCCCCAGCCTTCCCAGTGCCATGGTGTACCACCAAACCAACTCTCAGGCCTCGCCTCTTCATTGTCCCTCCGTGATCTCTCATGAGTACCACCCTAGACACAAATTCTTAGACTTGCAGGCCTTTGGGAGCTATTCACACACAAATATAGCGAGAATCAACATGAAAACAAGAACAGGATGCTGACCAACATCTACCATGGAAAACTGGGTCTTTTCCCATGTGTGACAGGTATTGATTGAAAATTAAAAGCCCCTATACAAACACCATCCCGACATTGGTGATGCCATTTGATTGTACTGGGTCACAGGTCATACCTTGTCACATCTGTTGTCTCTGCAATACAGAGGAATAATCATTGTGCAATTAGAATTGGCCATTGTGTAAACTATTCAGCACGTGAGATCCTCCTGAGAGGTTCGCCTGACACTGGAAATGCTGAGATGGGCAGGGAAGAGCTGCAGACTGAGAAGATGTTGTAGGGTAGAATTTCCCCAACATTATGACAATGCACTCCTACTATCTTGTTCCATACTTAGAAGTTTCTGGAAATGACTTGGATTTCGCTTTAAAACACTCTCCACCGTTGCTCAGCCCTGACCACTCGCTCACTGTTGAGACGCAGTAAATGGAGCAGACGTTCCTTTGAAGCCACTGGGAAATGTCACTTCAGACAGTCACTTCTGCTTGCTATGGGCATCTACAACAATGGGAATTTAAGAGTTTTCCCAGTGAGAGCACTGCCTGCCTGCCTTCTGTTGGCTGTTTCTGGTTTCATTGTCCTCAGAAAGCCAGTCTGTAGGCACCACCCCCACACAGAAATCTTATATAAAAATGTTCTGTGAGAAGCACAAATCTAGGAGATGGAAACACGGGTCAGTGGTAGAATGTTTGTCTACTCTAGTATGTACCAGCCTCTTTTAATACATTGACAAGTAAGAGAGGGAGAGAGGAAGCTCTCTCTCTCTCTCTCTCTCTCTCTCTCTCTCTCTCTCTCTCACACACACACACACACACACACACACACACACACACACACACAGGTGGGACCAGACCCAACTACAGAGGTAATAGGTATATGAGAAATAGGACAAGATTTGGTGTTTGTCTTCATTTTGTTCATTTTGCATGGGTTTTCTTGCCCCGATGCTCTCCTCTGCCTGGGAGCCTGTTCTTGAGGAGCTGGTTTTAGTATCCACAATCATGGTAAGAGCTCTCTCAATAAGCAGGACCGAGGAGGTGGACAATGGTGACGTGATTTCCCGCAGAGACTGGATTTGCCTCCAGAGGCTGGAAGCAGTTCTGTGCATGTTAAATTCTACGTGTGGCGTAGATTTCCTTACCGGTTCCTGGGCCTGTAGATAATCAGATACACATTGGAGTCTTGGGTCCTTTATCTGTCTCCAGCAGAATTTTTAATGTACCTTATGTAACTCTTGAGAAAATGACACCAAGAATAACCTGCAAAGCTACTCCCTTGGATTTGCCTAATTCCATCCGAAGATAGCATTGAGCTGATTGCAACTTTTATGTCCCGAAATTTTCCAAGTTTGGTTTCTGTGAAACAAGGAGCATTATTGTCTCCTTGACGATGGCCTTATTGGGAGCGGCTGTTTGTTCTGGTTTCTTGTGGGTGATCCTTTCCTAGGGGTGCCTAGAAGGTGGTTACAGAACCTTCTACAGGGTCCTTTAATAACTCTCAGTCTACTGACTCCGATTCCTGGGGGTGACCTTTAGAATCATTAGGTCCAATAAATCAGTGGTCACCCCAATGGTAATCGCTGCATTCTAAGGACATCAACTTCTACTTAGGTTGTATTTAGTCACTGTGGTAGTGAATCTTGGTGGTCAACTTGATCGAACCAAGTAAAAGATAAGCAGGCGAGCGTGTCTGTATCCAGTGTTCTTGATCAGGTCATCAGAAGTGAAAAGATCTATGCTAGACATGTACTGGATCTTCCAGTGGCCCAGAGGTGACAGGAAGTATGGCGGGGACACTGGTGTGGCCCTTTGCTTGTCTTTTCATCTTCCCATTGCCTTCATGTCATGCTGACAAGCTCCTCTCCTCTGACGCTGTTGCTGCTGCTGTCTTTCTCCCTTGACATTAGGACCCAGGCTGTTCAGCCTTCAGATGCGGACTGACGACAAGAAGCTGTCCAGGAATCATTGAGGCCCTCAGTACTACACTAAGATGCTGAGGCACTCAGCCTTATGGATGGTCCTCACCCTTTTCAGTTTGAAGACAGCAATTTTTGGACTACCCAAATGTATTGCTTAATCCAATACAGCGAGTCCCCCTTCATATATTTATTTTATTGCTCCCATTCCTCCAGAACCCTGACTCATTCTGGCATGAAATATTTTTAAGCCCTTCGACATGGGTAGTAAGTAACAGGGTGCAAAGGCAAAGAGGCAGGGGTGCCCATTAGTTTGTCCCATGCACCTCCTGTCGCCTGGCACATGGGAACCAAAGACCAATGGAGTCACTCTTAAACATCTTTTTTTTTTTTTTGATTTTCGAGACAGGGTTTCTCCGTAGCTTTTGGTTCCTGACCTGGAATTAGCTCTTTTAGACCAGGCTGGCCTCAAACTCACAGAGATTCACCTGCCTCTGCCTCCCGAGTGCTGAGATTAAAGGCGTGCGCCACCACTGCCCTGCTCTTCTCAAACATCTGATTTGAAATTTGGTACCACTTCTAAAAGTCCAGTGTTGCTTGGGGGTAGGGGGAACGCCTATGGATGAGCTCTTTCAGTTGCATTCCTAATGTCTATTATTTGCCAATTACTGACTCTGTTGACAGCATAGGCATACAAGACATTCTTCAAATATCTTGAAAACTACCTCCAGGTCTCTGAACAGGACCCAAAAGGGATGCTGTAAGGTGGGTATCAGAGGCTTTTCTTTTTCATTCTTATATATCAGAGATTATTAAAAAAAATAAAGCTGCTTTAAAATGAGTATCTTTTATTTCTACCACCTCATCTTAGAAACTGCTAAAATGCTCAGCAGTTTGGGAGAAGAAAAATCATAGGAGGTTTAAGCTTTCAACAAGGCCAATCTCCCCTAAAACAGAAAACGGTGATTCAGTTCTTAGACAAGCTTCTATGTCTTCAATGCAACCACTCCCTCCCACTCTGCCCCTACACATGCCTAAAATAGAACCCTGAGCTGGCAAAGCCATAGTGAAGATCCAACAGGTACAATGAGCATGATAATGGGAGAGCACAGAGTAAATATTACCTACCTGTGTCATTCTGGAGGGTGAGTAATCCAAGAAAGCCTTTGACGGAATTCTCACTCATCATAGCATGGAGATAATAAAATGGGCTAATCTATGCAAGCAAAGGCTTTATTAGACCAGAGGTTTCACAGATTCAAGACCTCTGCTTTCTGCTAATGGTGAAATGGCTAGAAAAGCCCTGTCTTCAAGACAGCAATTAGAAAATATAAACAAGTTTAAATATACCAAATGATTTAGAATATTTGAAATGACCCAAAGTAGGAAAACCAAACCCTTTGAGGAATCAACTCTAAAGCAAGTACGTGATTCTCCTCAGCCTTCATGTATGTGAGCAGCAGAAGCGGCCATTGCTTCCTGCTTACTGTCTCAGTGGACAGAGATCTAGGCTCACAAGGAATCCTAGAGAGAAATCCTGGAAAGACATGGACCCTTCAAAAGTGAAAGTGAAATCCTATATATACAAACATAGTTATATTTTTGGAAGACACCTAAACTAAACAGCTGTAAGGAGACCTCAGGGAAACAGACAAGACAGGAAGCCCCTCTAGACTCTCAAAGAACCAAACGGAGGTCTCCGGACTGTCTTTTACTGAGGAGGTAAATGGAGGCTCGGCTCAGTCAGCTAGAACCAAAGCTGCTCTTTAGAGAAAGGAGCAGAAGCCATTGTCTCTGCAGCGTCCATAGTAATTGTCCAACCAGGTATCACCAGACCAGAAGTGAAACAGAAGAACGCGACACTTTATAATAGTCCCTATAAACAGACACAAGAAAGAGGATGGTCCTGGTGCTGCAATATTAGACAAGAATTAATAGATACGTGGCTAGAGTCATGTCTCAGCAGTGGAGAGCATGTACTGCTCTTGCAGAGGACTGGAATTCAGTTCCTGACACCCACATCGAGTGGTTCACAAATGGCTCTAACTCCAGCTCTAGGGGATCTGGCACCTTCCTCTGACCTCTGCAAGTAAACACAGTGCATGTGCGTGCATGCGTGAGTGTGTGCATGCATGCATGCGTGCGTGTGTGTGTGTGTGTGTGTGTGTGTGTGTGTGTGTGAGGGGCGGGGAGAAAGAGGAGGGAGGGAGGGAGAGGAGAGGAGAGATAGACAAAGACAGAGAGAGACATGCCCACACACAATAAAAATGAAAAAAAAATTGAGAGAAATTTTTCTTCCAGTTGTGACACACAACCCACCAGCAAGTTATAGAAAAAAGAAGGAATCAAATAACGCACAGAAATAAAACGCCATCCCAGAGAATCACCATGAGTTTCCCTTTCCTTCCCAATAACTGAGTTCTTTCTGATGGTTACACATATTTCCTCCTAGGTCTTGGTTCTCTAATTGCTCATTTGTTTAATATTTAGTCTCAATTGTTTTCTTGCTTGACTACTTTTCCTTTTTTTATTTCTATGCTGAAGAGTTTAGAAACTGTACGGTGAGGGCATTTTATTCCTTCAGTTTTACTTACTATTTAACAGGATATCTTTTATTTGTTCCTTGACGATTTCATACTTTTATTGATAATTTCATACATGTGAGCAATGTATCTTGATCATATCCGCTGTAACACCTCCCATCTCCTACTTCATAAGTTCCCCCTCTCTTTTCCTTTCGGCAATCCACTGAACCCAGTTAGTTTTGTTTGTTGCGGTGCTGACTGACCTTCACAGGTCTTGTGCAGAAACCACAGCTGAAGTAGGATCATGAGTGTAGAAGACAGTACTTCACCACACACAGCCCCCATACTAGGGCTCGATCATTCATGAGAGCCGGGCTATGTCCAGAAGATAGTGCTTCACAATACACAGCTCCCACACTCGGGCTCTTACATTCTTATTGCCCCCTCTTCTGAAATGTTCCATGGGCCTTGATTGGTAAGTGGGTGACAGAGATATCCCAATTAGGGCTGAGCACGCAGTAGGCAAGGAAACTGGTTATTATACCAGTGACTTCTGAAACTTCTCTAGCCAAGGTTGACGGCAGCGCTAATCTGTGTGCATAAACAAATATTTAGAACACAGTTTAACAACATGTCCATTTATTAAGATAAAAGAGCCTATGAGCTCCCAGCCACGGGGTTTTGAAGAGGTTCACAGTACAAGTTCCCTAGGCCTAAAGTCTAATCCAAGAGTTACAGTGGTTGTCCCTATAACCTTCACGTCACTTTTGCACCATGGCATATCTTGCCCAGTAGGCTGATATTGTAACATGCAGGATTTCAAAGCACCCTTCAGCATTTATGAAAGCTAAAAAGCATAGAGAAAATATTTAGGACAGGTCCATCTTGATTTCTCTGTGAACAAACAAGAATTTTAAAGCTACTCAGGAGAACAAAACATCAGCAACACAATTTACCTATTCATCTCAGTGACTACTGAGATTTCAGCCCTGACACGATCACATTGATATTAACTATCAGTATTTATAACTTCTGAGGAGGCATACATGTGGCCAAATGATTTTCAGTTGAGGACCGGCCTTGACAAAAATACTTCTTACCAGAGTAGGGGCATGGGAATTGAAGAAATATAACCAAAGAATATGTAGACGCATAAAAATAATGAGACAGAAAACATAGAAAGTATCAGGGGGGCCTTTCAATGACTGAATTCCTGAAATTCGTGGTGTTTATTTTTCCACAGCTTTTATACCCACCGTAAACTGGGGGAGATGGTAACAAAAGGCTTCATTAGCATGATACAAAGGTTAACTCACACAGTCAACTCTGAGACATCCAATCGTTAGCATTCGGTTGTCTAGGTCTCAAGGTGCCCCCCAGTCCTGTATTCTCAGTCACAGACACTGGAAGACCTCCCTTCCCCAGGTGACCTCACAGTTACAAAAGGAAGGAGCAGAAGCACAGCTGCCTGTCCTGACCACCCGCGCCAGGATGGTACCAGGTTGTCTTAATTAGGAAGCGGGCCAGGCAACCACCTCCTGAGTTTGAAGGTGCAATTAAGCCTGTTAGTCCCCCAAACCACCTGACCGTCAGACAAGGTGAAAAATGGGTCTGTCTGCATTTTTCAGCCACCACAATTTTCAACAAGGGTGTCAAAAACAACCAATAGAGAAGGCAGTCTTTTGGACAAATAGTATTGAGCAAATTGGGTTATCCAAATGTAAAAGAATGAAGTTGAATGCTTTATATCATAACAGAAATTAGCTCAAAGTATTCGAAAAGCTAATCATTGAAGACTAAGCCTGTGTAACACTTAGAGGAAAGTTGGGGGAAAGCTTCCTGACATTCAACTTGACAGTGGGGGCTTGGATGCCTTAAAGGTTACTGTTGACTATTGGAGCTGTAGAGGTTAATGTTGATTATCTAAATTCGGCTGATGAGGTGGAAAGACTTTAATTGTGGGAAGCCTCCATCAGTGCATGGACTGGGTCCTACACGGAATAAAAAGGGTAGAGTAAGTTGAGCAATAGGGTCATTACTCTCCACCCCAGCTGTGGAGACTATGTGACCTGCTCCCACGAGCTCCTGCAGCTATTACTTCCCACCATGATGGGCTGTACCCTCAACCAGTGAGCTACAGCAAACCCTTTCGCTCTTAAGATGCCTTTGTCAGGGTATTATATCACAATAAGTGAAGAGCTGGCATGAACTGAGGCAGGGGAACCATGATCAGAGTATAACATATGAAAAAAAAATATTTTCAATTAAAAAAAAACGAAAGAAAACACAATAACAGGAAAGACTAACTGATACAGATAAAACACCAAAAGCAGGCAAGAATGGAAAAAAGAGATTATCAAACTCTGTGTCTTCTCTATGTGAAAAGACATACTTGGCTTTATGTAGTGGTGCATACCTTTTAGTATTTAGAAGGACTGCAAGCAAGATTCTGTCTTAAGAAACACAAAATGAAACAAACATGCAATAACAACAGAAACAATCATCAGCATAGAGGCCACTCAGAAATGAAAGAAAATATTTGCAAAGTATGTGTCCGATAAGGGGATGAGTGGTTAACTTAAAGAGTAGATAGCCAGGTGCACACCTTTAATCCCAGGACTCAGGAGGCACAGGCAGGTGGAGCTCTGTGAGTTCGAGGCCAGCCTGATCTACAGAGCAAGTTCCAGGACTGTTTGGCTGGGGGTCAAAGCCCCCTCCCCTGGGAATTGTCTCAGTTCAAACTCCACCTCTGAGAAAGCCCACCAAACGGTGACCCCTCCCCAGGGAGGGTCAAGGGGGCGGGGCTGCCTGGGAGCACTGGCATCCATTAAACCTGGTTTAATTTGGTTTGGTCTGATTTGGATTATTGCCTAGGCGGAGAGGTTTACTGGGCCAGAAAAACTTAACAAGGACAGATAGAGCTATTAAACAGAAAGACCGTGGAGGGGGGAGGGTATTAGACAAAGCATTTCTGCAGCTCAGCAACATGAAGTCAGATGCCCCAACAAAATAGCAAAGTATTTGGATAGATATTTAATAAAGACAATATATGGTAAGCAAATAACCAACAAGCATTTTAAACAAGTGATGTTTAAAAACCACTAATCATTATATAAGCATAATATAATGAAAGGTCATGTCATGCCCATTGGGGTGGCTGCTATGCCTCATCCAAAGAAGTCCTCCAATGAACAAAAGGGACCAGACACCAACAAGGAGAGACAGACAGGAGATGTTTGTCTGTTTGGTTGGGTTTGTTTGTTTCTTTGTTGTGTTTTTGGACTTTGGTAAAAATATAAGTGCTACCGTCACTATGGAAAAGACATGCTAGTTCTGAAAAAAGAAAGAAAGGAAGGAAGGAAGGAAGGAAGGAAGGAAGGAAGGAAGGAAGGAAGGAAGGAAGGAAGGAAGGAAGGAAGGAAGGAAGGAAGGAAAGAGCGAGCCAGGCAGTGGTGGCGCACGCCTTTAATCCCAGCACTCGGGAGGCAGAGGCAGGCGGATCTCTGTGAGTTCTAGGCCAGCCTGGTCTACAGAGCTAGTTCCAGGACAGGCTCCAAAGCCACAGAGAAACCCTGTCTCGAAAAACCAAAAAATAAAAAAATAAAAAAGAAAGAAAGAAAGAATTTTAAAAAGAGCTACAATATTATGGAGCTGTTTAATTCTGGGTGTGTTTTTTAAACGAAAACAAGTTCTCCAATGGATATTTGCATACCCTTGTTTACGACATCATCATCATTATTATCATTGCAGCTGGTTACGCTTGTGGGGTTCTGAGATAGATATCACTATGTGGAACATGTGGTCTTTCTGAGAGCTGGGGTTCCAGTCCTGTGTCTCTACACTCAGATGATAGCAGCCTTTTCACACTGTAACCAAAGACTCCAGCAGCTAAGTATTGAGCAATTGAGGAAAGGATAAATAAAATCGAATATCCGCCTACAATCAAGTGCTGCTCAGGCTTAAACGCGAAGAAATCCTTGACCCATACTGCAACATAAGCCAGCCACTAAAAGGCGGGAGGTGGATGATTCCATTCGGAGAAGGTGAATGGAACCAGGCTCTTGGAAGGAAGTGGGGTGGGGGAGGAGATGCAGCAGATGAACGGACATGGAGCTCCACTCCAGGAAGATGAGGAAGTCTGGTGTGCAGGTACAGTCAACACTGCTGAACTGGCATGTTGAGAGTAGTTCCGAGGGCAAACAGACACATATGTTTTTACCGTTCCTAAACACGTTGAACTTTGAATGTTTTTAGTGTGGATAATGATAGACATTTGAGATTGATAGAGTAATACTGATTCTGATTTGACATATACATATACAATGTATATGTGGTCCAGAATGTTGTATGGTGCCCCATAAATCTGTTCAATTTTTATGCCTCAGAGAAAAAATGAACAACTGATACTAATTTTGAAGGGGAATGGGTATATGCCTCAGAGACTCTGCACGCGGCTCCTGCCAAGGACCCGAGTCCAGTTTCCAGCATCAACACTGGGCACTCACAACTCATGTGTAACTTCAGGGACAGGGGCCTAGTATCTCTTACCTGTATGTGAACATGTAAACACACAGAGAGAGAGAGACATCTCTATGGGCATCGGCATTCACGTATACATGCAAACACACACCATACACAGACACTTACACTCATGTGTACAGAGGCAATTTTAAAAATTTAAATACAAATAAGTTATAAACTTGAGTTTGTAAATAAATCTCCACAGCAGAACAAACTTTAAATTTGGTCCAATCACCAATGAGTTCAAGCCAACACTAAAAAAAATCATAATAATTGGCTTCATTACTCAGAATTGTCTCATCATGCATGCTAGTAAAAAGGAGCTGAGTGCTCTCAACTTTTTTCTTACAAGGCCAGAGAAAAATCCCAGTGTGCCACGCGGTGCGGGGAATCAGCTTTCTCGTAGCTCACACTGGTTGAGGCAAACGGAGTCTGGAAATCTTTCTGCCCTTCCTCTGCTTTCAAAACCCTTAGGAAACAGCTGCAAAGCTGTAATCAAAGGAACAAAACTGATGTGCACCCCCCAGTCCTGGTGCTAAGCAACCACCAGGGTGTCTTCTCGGATGACGGAATGAAAACATCAGTTACAAAGACAAGAATCCAAACTCTGTGTCTGGAAGACAAACCTGGGTCTTGTTCCTACTGCAAAGGTTCTCAAATGCTGATCCCTAGGCTGACCACATGGGCATCTCCTGGAATCTTCTTGGAGCTCTGTGGGGATCCCAGCCGTCCACGTTTGAAGATGCCCTGGTGAAGATGAGGGGACCTGAAGTGTAGAGGCCATCGCTATCCACAAAGTAGCAGCCTGCGGAGAAAGGGGTGGGGGACTCCAACAAAGAAGCCGCCATGGAAATAAATGCTTACTTTCAAAGTCGTGAAGTGAGGGTGAATAAATTAATGTCACAGAAAATCATTACAGACATATTTCTTTAAAGTTTATTTTCGAAGAGTGTCTAAACCAATCATTGTGTTTGCTTTCAAAAAAAAATGTTCATTAATTAAAATACAAAAAGAAAAAACCTTTCAGAACACCCCGTTGAAAGTCTCCTGCAAAGAATTGGAGAACATTACCTAGCCACTCCTTGCCAGAACTGTTTGGCACTATCGTCCCCAAAGGCCGGTGGGAAAGAGGAGTGAGTGGCTAGAAGACCTTGGAACTCAGCCAGCTTGGGTTAGTGATGGGGGAGAGTCTTCTGGTTTGTGTTAATTTCATTGGTTAAATAAAGAGACTGCCTTGGCCCTTTAATAGGACATAAAATTAGGTAGGCAGAGTAAACAGAACAGAATGCTGGGAGAAAGAAGCTGAGTCAAGGAGTCGCCATGATTTTCCCACTCCAGACAGACGCAGGTTAAGATCATTCCTGGTAAGCCAGCTCGTGGTGCTACATAGATTATCAGAAATGGGTTAAGAGGCTGAAACTAATGGGCCAGGCAGTGTTTAAAAGAATACAGTTTCCGTGTAATTTTTTTCGGGTATAAAGCTAGCCATGCGGGTTGCTGGGTAGCAGGACACAGCCCCACTGCTCCTATTACTACAGGTTAGTAGTAACGCTTGAATGCAGAACTGGGCTTCTGAGCCCTAGCTGGGTGTGCACATGACAGACCATCCTCCTGAGCAGTGGCAGTGGCGACATTCTCAGTGCCTAGCCCTATGTTCCATATGACCCTCTCTTGCCTGAATGGTAAGGGCTTCTTCCCCTTCCTGATCACTCTTCCTACTGAGATCCTGCCCTCACATCTGCCCATTCGATTCAGGATTCAGGCTCTAGGCAAGAATGGTTTCCTCCAACATGACATCACCCCTCAGAGTCCTCAAAACTTCTGGAATGTCAACGATGATCCTTCGCCACTTTGTGCCCCTTTCCTGTCAAATATCACCCTAGACTCATTGACTGGAAGGTGATACTGCTTATGCGCTCTCAGACACAACAGCCTGGTCTGTTTGCCCACTTTCTGATGTGTTCTCTCCTCCTTGGGTGGTCCATTTCTTTCCAGTTTCCAGAACTTCTTACACCATATAATTTCCATTGTTTGGCTCATGTTTTCTCGCCTAGCATTTTCTCTGTTTTCCAACTACGTGAATTCTTTCTCCCATCACCTTCAGCTTGACCCTGCATAGGTTGGCTCCTTTCAGCTCTCATTGGCTGTGCCATGGTCTCCGAAGCTTCGTGGAGCGATGTCTCCGTTGCTAAGGTCTTTGACTACATATGAATGCACGGAGTACCTCATGGGCATCAAGATGCACACTTAAGCATCACAGGAACAGAGATAAAGCAGATGAGAGACAGGCATTAGGGGTTCTGTCCTTTTCTCCGTTCACCTAAAGAAAACCGCCCTGAAGACACTCATGTGCAAGCTATCCCCACCCCAAGTCGCGATCCTTCCTGCTGCCATTTCCTCTCATGCTGGTGACTTTCCTCATTTGGTTTAATTTGTGTCTCGAGCTTATTTTCCTTTATGGTCTTATTTTTTCTATATTGTACACATAATTGTATAACTTCACCTGATATAATAACGTTGCTTGGATCCTTGCATATATTATATAGTGACTAAATTGGTGTCATATAGAATAGGCGTGCAGTTCCTTATTGGTGTAATTTCACTGGGGTCCAGTGTGCTCGGCTGACATGCCCAGGCTTTGAAGCTGCTGGTTAATGCTGAGTCAGAGCTTCTGGGCACCGTGTAAGAAGGAGGATGGTAGGCGCGCAGGCTAATCCATCTTTAAAGGAAAGCCAGGTAGACTACGTGTCTGCTATTCTTTGACCAGTTCTTGTGAAACTGGACATTCCACAAACCCCACAAACAGTCTGACTTGCTAAGAATAAAGTAGCTCACCAATTCAGTGAGTTCAAGATAAGTAGGCCAGTGAGTCGGATCATCAGATACGGACATGTGCTCCTGAGCCTGGCAGAGGGAGAATCAACCCCCACAGGTTGGCCTCTGGCCTTCACATGTGGGCGGTGGATTCAGTTGCACGTGTGTATACACACAAAAATTGAATAGAGGTTAAAAAAAAGTATTAAGTTAAAGGAAAAGAATGGGTGAGCTTTTCTTCTCTTACTCATCTTTCCTGGAGTACCTAGAAGTCAGGTAACATGCCGTGAAACACTGGACAGAGTAAAAGGCAGTACTGTGTACCCTGACCAACATCTAACAGTCAACATGATATTTAAAATAGCTTTTCTTGAAAAAAAAAAAGCACCAGCCCATCACTGATAATAACCATGGTTGTCAAGCGCGAAGAATCCCATTACTAAGGTGTGCTTTTTCCTCTTTATCTAGTGTCATTTTCACATCTCTAATGTACTCATATGTTATTAAAAAAAACCCCAAAGTCCCACGTCTCACCCACCAGTGTTTTACACCTTTGTTAATGACTGGAAGGAAGGGAACGCAGCCCATGAGTGAAACTCGCCAGTGTTGACACATTAGAGAGATGCCGAAGGTTCGAGGAGAAAGAGAGATGATGGCTGGGAAGCATGAAGTCTCACCCGTCTTGACAAATAATGAGAAAATGCCTAACCACCGCCATGACTGACTCATCTGAACCATAACGACCCAACTTAAGACACATACTAATGCCAGAAAGGAGCACAAAACCTGGTATAGTCCTTGGTGGGAAATACCAGGCGTGGGGGGGGGTTTGCCCCCATTCTATCTTCATGAGAGACAATGGATGTTTGTACTGAAATCTTGGTGAAAGAATGTTCCAGACCAATAATACTGTATCCTTGCATTTCATTTGGGGATGCAAAGCCTGGCTACAAAGGACACTCTTTACTTACCCTAGGAGAACTGGACTTGGGGTGGTCAAACATGGAGGTCCTCTGAGGTTTATCTTCTGGTCCAGCATCAGTTCAAGCATCTGGGGGTACCCCAAAGAAAACAACATTGGTGCTCTTAGGGGACCAAAGGCAAACTGAGAGCCTTGTACCTTCATTTCTGTTGGTCTTCTGAAGCTGTGAGAGGAGACAGAACATAGAAGCATCAGCATCACCATTATCATTTCATGACTTTTCATTTCCTTCCTGCACCCCATCATCTATCTATCAAGTGACTGACATTGGTAGAAGCCATCACTGTAACCCTTGCAATCAGCATCAAAGCAGATATTAGACCATCATTCCCTGGTAAGGGAAAAAAAAAAGACATTCAAAGGATAAAGGAGCCGGCCCAGATTCATACAACTAGAAAGTGGAAGCCGGGCTATTCTGCCTTGTAAACCCTACATTTTCCACTACACTGAACTACTTAGCCACTCCAGCAGACTGACTCCCGACTTTGATGCCACTCCTATCAGCAGATAAAGCCACACTCTCCCCAGTTCCTAGTCCCTTAGCTCCAGAGCCAACGGCTTCCCTTTGATTTGTGTTGTCATTATTAGAGATCCCTTCCAGTTCTCTGTGGCTTTTCCCCAAAAGTTCCAGCAGCATGCCTCTCAGATGGCATGATCCTGAGATGCCACTGGTGTCCCTCCTCCCAAATGTCCCCTTCTAAATGAATGTCCAAGTGGTTTTTTTTTTCTTATCTTGATTGCATGTTAAACATTGGATCAAATATTCAGAGTCCATTAACTAAGTCTCAATATCATGGCATAAAAATACATTATGCTTGATGTGCATTTATTTCTATCTGCTGTCTCTACACTAGGCTTCTTCAACTCAAACTGAAGACTCTAGTCTTGACAGAGCACTAACTTTGTGAGACGTGGGAGGTGGGAAAAAATAGACATCTAACACAGAGAAAAGCATCTTAGGGGGAAAATAACTTCCCTTTCCGAGCACCTTTCCCACCTACACTTCAAGGAGAGCAGATTGTTACCAAATATCTTCTCCTCAAGGATGTCTTTTGGATTCTGGGGAATAGTAATATTACACAGAGTATGAGGAACTAAAAATAAACGAGAGTTGTTCTAAGAGACTGCATCTCACAGTGTGGCCCTGGGGAAGCCAAGCAGCGGCAGGCGTCCTTTCAGAGGGTCTTCAAAGTTCAAACTGCTTTCCACGTACACCTAAGACATTGCTGGCTCTCTGATTCCTCTGGGCTCATGAGTGAGCAGTGGTGCTCCTGGAGGCTGCATGGCGTTCAGGGGTGCTCCTGGAGGCCGCACTGCATGCAGTGGTGCTCCTGGAAACTGCACAGTGTGCAGGGGTGCTCCTGGAGACCGCATGGTGTGCAGGGGTGTTCCTGGAGACTGCACGGCATGCAGGGGTGCTCCTAGAGACCGCACAGCATGCAGGAGTTCTCCTGCAGGTTGCATGGCATGCAGTGGTGCTCCTGGAGACCTCATGGTGTGTAGGGGTGCTCCTGGAGA
>NW_004949118.1:2722917-2734612 GCF_000317375.1 Microtus ochrogaster | reverse complement strand
GTTCTCCTGCAGGTTGCATGGCATGCAGTGGTGCTCCTGGAGACCTCATGGTGTGTAGGGGTGCTCCTGGAGATCACGAGGCATGCAGAGGTGCTCCTGGAGACTGCATGGCATGCAGGGGTGTTCCTGGAGATCGCATGGCATGCAGAGGTGCTCCTGGAGACCGCATGGCATGCAGAGGTGCTCCTGGAGGCCACATGGTGTACAGGGGTGTTCCTGGAGACTGCACGGTATGCAGAGGTGCTTCTGAAGACCCCACAGAGTGCATGGGTGCTCCTGGAGACTGCACGGTGTGCAGGGGTGCTCCTGGAGACTGCACAGCTTATGCAGTGGTGCTCCTCAAGATCACATGGTGTGCAGGGGTGCTCCTGGAGACCGCACGGTGTGCAGGGGTGCTTCTGGAAACTCTGTGGCATTCAGGGGTGCTCCTGGAGACCACATGACACACAATGGTGGCATTGCTTTGACAGCATATCTTCTAAATTTTTAAGAATTCTCACTTTTACTCTCCAATATGATAAACATTGACACAATTCACTGAATTGGAAACACTCTGAGATTCACACTAATTCTGAAGAGTATGGCACATTAGCACAAACTGGGTGACTGATAAACCCTGGATGACAGTGTTCATTTATAGACTCTAGTGTCTGGAAGTACAAGGCACCAGAGATGTGGTATCCTGTGAAGACTCTTTCAGGGATGGTATCCTGGCACTGCAGATGGAAAAACAAGTTCCAGAAGGTTTCCTTGATGAGGTACTAGCCCCGATCATGAGGCTGAGGCTGTGTTCTGATGACATGCCCACTATCATCTCCTTGAAGATTCATATTTCAGTGTATTCATGGGGAGGTACATACGAATTCTGATCATAGAAGAATCTAGAAGACTGAAAACAAATGGCCTGAGAGCTGCTGTTACTATCCTAAGGCACAGTTGCTCAAGCAGAATTTACACCCCATGAACTCCCCAGAAAGCCCATCTCTGACCAGGGTGGGGATAGGCAGAGATGATATGGGAAACATGGTGTGAATCCCAGCATCCCCACATCTACAACACACATCTGGCAGATTCTTCTCACACAGAGCAATAAAACTGAGGGATGGCCACAAAGGGGAACTGTCTATTCAATATCTGCACACTCCCTCGGTGCTGAATCACGGCAATCATGAGTGGCTCGCCATTGAGAATTCAAATGAAAAAGGACAATAGAAACCCATTTCCATATTGTTGAGGTTCCCTTGTGGTTCCCTTGGATATACACATGTGCCCGAGAAGTCCTGTCCCATCCCTGCTGAGTCTTGCCATACCTGCCTGTGATCTGTATAGGATGGGAAAGATGGGGGTGTGCGGGATGTGGGGTGTGGAGCACCAACTCTCAGTCTTGTTAAGAGCGTCCTCTGACCAGTGCTCAGAGTCAGCCTGCATTGCCTCATTGCGGGGCCCGCAAAAACAGGAACAGCATGACTGGCATCCCAAGAATAACCACAATTCCACATTGGTAGCTGCTCGTACCCAGAGTGGCGATTATCTGATAAAAACAGGAATTTACAGATACCCACAGCCTGGGAACTTTGGGACATGAAGAGAGGAATGAAGTATCCACTACAGAGGGTCAAATTCTGTGAAAGCTAATGTTTGGATCAATCCACACCCTTAATCCAAGCAGCTTTCTGTCAAGCATTGCGCTTCTGAGCAGTAACAAAAAGTCCAACCCTGTTCTAAACAGTCATTCCAGACAATACTGGCAAGTATTTTGTGTAGAATGGTATTTCTAGTATCCTGAACTTCCAAATGCTTCTGGTTAGCTCTATGATCTCACCAGTTCCTGCTGAGCAAGTACACCCAAGGCAAAGCCCTCTCTCTGTAGTTCATCTTTGTATTAGCTTAGGAGGCTCAAGCTGTGATGGCTTAACCTTACAAATGAACCCGATGGGGTTAGCTGGTGGCTTAATATGGTTAAGCAGGAACTGTTTATGTTATGTATATTATACCACTAACAAAAATATGTATGCTATTTCACATCTGAAATTGTACGTTATACCACAATTAAAAGGCTCACGCCGTAATGAAGCAAAAACAATCCGGCCCTGCTCTGAGCAGCCTAAATCATTACAACTGCTGGGTTAGGCGGGCGGATTGTGAGAAAAACAAACACCGGCGAAGCCTCCTCACAGCGAGCAGGAATCCACACTTGGGCAATAACATGGATCTCGCTCTCTGGACTTTGAACACAAAGATTATTCTAATCGCTATGTATGCAGTTGTTAAAAATGATAGAACGGCTCATGAGAGGCTTGTGAACGTTGGACTGCCCTGGACTGCCTTGGACCAGTGCGTTCCCTGCAAAACCTGCCACTGTCAGATATGGCCACCTCGCCCAGACAGCGACGGTTCTGCTGAAATCGGGACTCTACATATAACCTCAGAGTCAGCATTTCAGGGAACTATGATCTGGAAATCCAAGCATCAAGGCTGTGGGTTACAGGATGGTTATGGGGTGGTGGTGTTTCTCTGTTGTAAGTTCTTGGGTGTAGGAGACTGGAGACTGAGTTTATGGCCTTCTGCATTCTAAACAAACATTATCTCAAGCCCCCTTTCAAAACTGTCCAAGCCGGCCATACACTAATCTATAACCAAGACAGGCTTTGAACTGAGACTAGTCTCAGCCTCCTCAGTAAATCTGGTTACAGGCTCCCACCACAGGCATAGTGCTATGAATTATTTAAAAAGTGAACATTATACTTCTAAAACAGTCAAGATTTCTCTAACACTTACAGAGTTAAAATAATCAGGTTACCAAGCAATATAGAACAAAATTCTACTTTTACATTAGAAATATACAAACATAAGATTGTGAAATTTAAAACAAAAAAATTAATAGTGGATCCACGTGGAGATAGAAAGTGGGAAATTTCAAAAAGACAGGCTGATTTTAAATATGGGATGGGATTTATCGAATAAAATGGCCTTTCATATAAAGTGGTTCTATACATCTAAATTTAGCCTGCCAAGGATAATCCAGCCAACAACTCAGGACATTAATTATGTCTCAGTCTTTTTACTAAAATAGGTATGGGCTTGATTCACTAAATTAAGGTACAATTTTATATACAAAAGCCTTTTCAAACCCCAACAATGCAAGCAAGTAACTTATGCCCTGAGAGAATTAGAAACTTGGCATTATAAGGCTGAGGTTATTCTTCTTAAATATTCAACCCGATGGCTATAAGCACATAGGTATACCTTTAAGAAGCAAAGAAGGAACTGTCCAGAAGACAGCAAGAGTGCATTACGAGAGTCCTCAATCTCTGGCCCAATTCAAAAGTAAATAATTATGTCCAGACGGTGACAGCTAATACTCCAGCAGAAAAGCCATGTCAACGTGATCATGCAACATGGTATAGGAGCCACCAAAATCTGTGAACTGCAAAGTGATGAATATGCTTTGAACTGGTCAGCCCGTTGGAGATAAACAGCAGCAATGTAAGCAGCACTTAGAAGGAAGCTTGGTAGGGTGGGGGAGATGGCTCAGCAGGGAAGCACACTGGCACCTCCTGCAGAAGACCTGGATTTGGTTCCCAGCACCCACAGGTTCATAACTACCTGGAACAGGAAATCTGATGACCTCCCCTGGCCTCTGTGATTTCCCAGGCACAAATCGGGTACACAAACATGTGTGCAGGCCAAACACTCCCACATGTAAAATAAAAACAAATCTTTAAGAAGAGGCATTGCAGCCAAGCAGAGAACGAGGCTGGAGTAGAATACAATGTCATTTGTCACTGTTCTTTGACACCCAGCGAAGATGCCTCGCTAGGTGAAGATGTTTACCATGAAAGGAGGGACCTGAGCTTAAGGATCTGAGGAAAAGTGGGAGGGGAGGGCCAAGCCTATAAACTGTTTCCTGACCATCGCATGTATGTCGTGGACAAGTAAGTAAAATAAGTTAACCCAAGAAAAAAATTTTCTTAAAAAAAAAAAGACCAAAAATATAGAGAACTAAAAAGTGTCTTTAAACAGTTATCCCAATAGATAGATCTATAGCCACATTCCTCATCAATGCGTTCGAATGATGAAAAAAATTACTTGAGAAAAAAATATTGCTTCTTTCAATATTTCAGGTTTTCAGGCCTTGCTTCCATTTTATTTTCATCCAAAGAAGAATTGAGTTTGGAATGCTGTGGGAACCATTAGTTTTGGTCCTGACTGTCCGAAAGGCAAAGGAACAAGAGTTGATGTTATTGACAATGACGGCACACTTGATGTTGTCTTATACTTTTTAAGATTTATTTATTTTCTGTTTATGTGCATGTACATGAGCCGAGGTGAGGGCACATGCCCCAGGAACACGCAACTGCCCATGGGGGCCTAAAGAATGTGCTGGTCCCTAAACGAGAGCTCCAGGCACCTGTGAGCTGCTTAGTGTGGGTGCTGAAAACTAAACTCAGGTCCTGTGCAGGAGCAGCAAGCGCTCTCAATCACTGAGCGTCTCTTCAGTCCCTGTCTTGTCTGTCTGGATGAAAGGAAAGTTGTAACGATCTGTGTGGACTAGAAGAGTTTCGTATTCTCTAGTTCAGATCACCTAACTCCGGGAAGATTGCGAACTTACCCCTCTTGATATTTATGTGTCTGTTACATCAGAGCAGAAGTGGACGGGAGATGACTATCAGATGGGGAAGAGGGACAATGGAGGATAACTGAGGGTAAATAGAAGCAGAACCACAAAATATCTGTGTCTATCAAAATATCATAATAGAGCTCATTATTAATACGCTAACTAAAGAACATGACGGACAAAGAATTATCCAAAATGAGAAGAAAAAATCTGTGAACAAAGTCACATAAATTCATTCTTTTAATCAGAAATATTTATCCAAAGAATGTCTGCAGAAATAGTAGTTTGGTACTGTTTACTACATGCCTGGAATTTTCTTGATTGCTTGACAGACAAAGCAAAGCCTGGCATTTCTCTCTGTGTAAGGAGTCTCTCATTGTCCCCAAGGAGTGAAAAGGAGAAGCCCTAGCATCTTTGGTGCCCCAGTGTCTCCCCTCTGATGACAGAGACAGTGACATTGACATTAGGTCACTCAGCCTCGGTCAGAACCAACAAGGCCTTCTGGTTCCATGGCTGATATGCTGAGGCTCAAATGGTACCTTCCTTCTAGACAAGGGGCTGTCTACCTGCTGTAAATACAAAGGGGAACAAATATCACCTCCAACTCTGAGGATCTTGTATTCTTGCCTGGAATGGCATGGATTGGCCAATACAGAATGATCCCTGCTGTGATGGGGACATCACAGGGTCCTGTGGGATCTGATTTAAACTCAGAATGCCGGGGAGTTGGCAAGTCCTCTCAAAGGAGGCCAATCCTTATCTGCACCTCAGTTAGCTGAAGCATTATTCTTAGTAGCAAGGACCTGGAGTCATGTAGCAAGCTTTCTTTTTGGGCCACCAACCAGCTCCTGAATAAAGACATGGAGACTTGCTATTAATTATGAATGATCTGCCTTAGCTTAGGCTTGCTTCTAGCTAGCTTTTCTTTTTAACTAAAATTAGCCCATTTCTACTAAACTATGTGCTGTCCCAAGGCTTGTTTACCCTGTCTATGCATTGTCCATCCTGCTTCCTCCATGTCTGTCTGTCTGGTCCCTGATTAACTGGCCCGTCTTCTCTCTCTGTCAGTGAGCCCCACCTATCCCTCATCTCCTAGTCATTGGCTGTTCGGGTTTTTAATAGACCAATCAGGTACCTTAGGCAGGCAAAGAGAAATAGCAACACATGTTTACATGGTTAAACAAATGCTACACATCTTTACATAGTTAAACAGACATTCTATTCCACAACAGAGACAGCCTAGGCATGCATCAACAGATGAATGGATACATATACCCAATGGAACTTTATTCAGCAATAGAGAAATGAATAAAAGTGATGGGAGAACTGTGGGGAAATCAATTAATCTGGAAATTGCTGTAGCGAGGAAATCCAAACTTAGGGAGACAATTAGAACCTCTTTTTTTCTCAAATGTAGGGTTTTTTTTATTTACTTATTTTGAGACAAGTATCATGGTATATCCCTAGGTGTCCCAGAACTCAGTATGTAAACCAGGCTGGCCACAGACTTATAGAAATTCACCTGCTTCTGCCTCCTGAGTGCTATGATTAAAGTTCTTTATTTTTATGGGCGTGTATTTTATGTAGATGTGAATACAAGTACTACGACTAGAAAGGAGACCTTGGAGGGAGGGGTGTTTAAGAAGAGGAAAAAATGCAAGAATGCATGGGGCACATAAGCAGAAAGAGGAAATGTAGAAATGGGCAAGGTCAAGAAAAACCAAGGGGGGCTGAGAGTGATTAAGGGTGACTTCTCTTCCAGAGGACCTAAGTCTGATTCCCAGCACGGGGCAACTCATAACCCATTGTAACTCGGTACTAAGGATTCAAGGCCTTCTTCAGGCCTCTCAGGGCCTTGCATGCGCATAGCACACAGACATACAAGCAGGACAGGCATCCACACACATTTTAAAAATTAAAAAGTATGTTTGAACATGAAACTTATTACTTTGTATGCCGATTTAAAGAACAAATTAGTAGGACTAGGAAAAGGCCTAAATCAAATAGGCTGGAAGAAGCCCCAGAGTTGGAAGGCAATCTTTGCCATCTTGGACCTCGGTGTGAAACCTATCTAAAGGCCAAGTCAAGGGGGGGAAGTCGAACTGCTGGGTATGCAGGTGGCTCCATTCCTAAGGTTTATCTCAACTCAGTGGACAGCCACTGAAAAGCCCTGAGCCAGAAAAGTCCAAGGCTCGGATGTGGAGAATCCAGGGGTCATTGTGGGTGTGAGCAGAGTTGGGAGGCTACTGGTAGCCCAGAAGAAACGGTTTGGAAACTCCTCTTTAGGAAGAGGCTGCTCAGGCAGGTGTGACCTCGAGTCAGATCAGAACAAAACTCCAAAGTCCCAGGGAATGCTGAGCTTGGGGAAACTTTGTCATATGCACATAAACAACAAGGCTGAATGCTGAATCCTCTGAAGAGATGTCCTTTCTTAGAGATTTTGAAATCAGGCCCGTCTCTGTCGAGCAAACCTTGTTCTTTTTATGGACCATTGACCTGAGACATGTACACACACACTAACAAGTTTCTTTCAAGTGTGAGGAGTAAGTCTGTCACTTCGAAATGTCACTCATAGTTTCTACTTAGAAAACTTAATAATACAGTTTCTCTAGTGTCAAAGAGTTCACAAGTGTTTACAGGAGCCCAGTGTGATTCCTGGATACGGAGCTCAGTGGAGTCCATTCTGGCACTATCCTGGTCTGTCAGATTGACGTTAGCCCAACCCTGTGGGCGGGCCTATCTGCTACAAACAGCTACCGCATCTCAGACAGGAACAACTCATGAAAGGAAGGGTAGGCCAAGACAAAGACCGGCAAGGTCCTGCCTGTCATAGTTTTAAGATACTGCCACCGTTCACACTGGCCACTCATGCACCTTGAACTATCCAACACCATCTTATGAGATGCAGTGATCGGCTATATCCTCAATACGTTCATTTCAGATCTAGAAATGTCTACTTAACCAAAAAGAAAAAAAACTTTTTGGGTCAACATTTTTCTTCCTTCCCTAAATATAACCTAGCTGAAGGAAATGAACATTACCAATGCTGAAAATAAACTCAGGCTGCCTTCCAGGAGGGAATTCCTGAACATACTCAGCAGCTGAGAACTGACTAAGCAAAAATCAGTTGTTGTTAGAATTTGGTGGGACTTGAAAAATAGATACCTGTATTTTCAGTTTCCGGTGTTACTAGGGCCAGTGAGGGCTTCGTCCTGACTAGTGATTGCCTAGGCAATGACAGTCATGGACCATCAGCAACAATTCTCCTGGAAGGGAGATCTTACCAGATTTCTCATGTTCTGGGTCAACAGTGGTCTTGCATTTTAACCCCCAAGAATCACAATTAAACTTCACCTTCTGCTCCATAAAACTAAAAGAGGTATGCATGGAGAGAATACACGTTAGCCAGGACCAGAACTTCTAACCCTTGCTTCCAGCCTTCAGAAAGATTACAGGAAGTCTCTTCCCATAAAAATATTTAAAAAAATCTAAATGAGTGAGAACAAATTACCACTCAACAGAAAGAATCCCCAGGGCCTTCAAACACACTGTCGTGGGTGGAGGCTACTCGTTCATTTCCTGGCCATCCAGACCCCAAAATAATCACACAGAAACTGTATTAATTAAAACACTGCTTGGCCAATCACTTAAGTATATTGAGAGCTAGCTCTTATATCTTAAATTAACCCATTTCCACTGTTTTGCATTTCACCACGTGGTTTACCGGCATAGTTCTGACTGGTGGCTTGCATCTTTCTCCTTCGGCGGCTATACGGTATCTCCCTGACTCAGCCTACTCTCTGTACCAGATTTCCTGCCTGGCTATATTGTGCCCTGCTATATAGGCCCAGAGAAGATTATTTATTAACCAATGGTAATAGAACACATTCACAATATATAGAGGGGAATCCCACATCACAGGGTTTGATCTTAAAGGCAAGGAAGCAATGTTAGCATTTGTGACCAGCTACCAGCATGGTCCAAAGTGATACGGTGCCAACAACTGCCAGCTTACCTTGTATCTTGATAACTTATTTCTTGTCAAAGGCTGCACTTCCAAGACAATTAAGTCCAAGTTACTGCTGAGTTCGCATGTTTCACCCAGATCAGAAAACAGCCCAGGTCCTCCTTCACTCTGGGAGAGTTCTGATCACAGGCAGGAATGCATTCAGCCAAGAACAAGGCAATGTCAAGTGCAAATCTCTGTGGTGACGTTACCATCTGCAGTTCTGGAAAGGCGTATTGATTAGCTGCTGCCGTGCGAGAGATTTCTGCAAAGGGCAGGGCTTACTCTGGAACTTTCTGGGACTAGAAACTAGCTTGCGTTTCAATATTTAATTTGAAGAATTAAAAAGCAAACTCTCTAGGGATATTGCAGATCATAACAAAAGGTTCTATGAGGATTTAGTGATTTTAAATATGAAAGTAGGGGAGGGAAGAGAGCAATTGAGAGAAAGGGGGTGGAGGAAAAAAAGGAAATGCTATCTTACCAAAAATATACAATACATATACAATACATCTCAGATTATACAATACAGCTAGTTTGATGAAGAGGGAGCTGCCTGACTTTCAACTCTTTACCAAACAATTTCCCTTTCTCCCGCTTATTCTCTGAGAATGCCATCCTCAATTTATATAAGGGGTGTGTGTGGGGGGGGTGTGATGTAGGTGGGTCTTCTGTCTATGTGTTCCTTTCGTTGGTCAAATAGAGAGACTGCCTTGGCCTTTGATAGGACAGCAGCTTAGATAGGTAGAGTAGACAGAACAGAATGCTGGGAGAAAGCAGCAGAGTCAGACAGACGCCATGAAGCTCTGGCCCTAGATGGACGTAGGTTAGAATCTTCCAGGTAAGCCACAACCCTGTGGTGATACACAGATTACTGGGCGCCAATCATAAAAGGAACGGTGGGCCACTTTTTGCCACCCGGCTAACTTTACCTGAAATAATTACACAGAAACTGTATTTATTTAAACACTGCCTGGCCCATTAGTTCCAACCTCTTATTGGCTAACTGTTACATATTCTTTTAACCCATTTCTAATACTCTATATCATTACTTGACTGTGGCTTACCGGCATGAGTTTAACCAGCATCCATCTCGGAGAGGAGAGCCATGGCGTCTGCCTGACTCTGCTTTCTTTCTCCCAGCATCCTGTTCTGTCTACTCTACCCACCTAAGGGATGGCCTATCAAAAGGCCAAGGCAGCTTCTTTTTTTAACCAATGAAAGTAACACATAGACAGAAGACCCACCTACATCATATATATATATATATATATGTGTGTGTGTGTGTGTATATATATATATATGTATATGTATATGTATATATATATATATATATATATGGAAATCGAGAAAGAGGTTGAGCTGAAATCACACAGCTAGAAAATGAACCTAGGATGCATTTCCTGAATCATAACTTGTTTGTGGTTTTGCTTAGCCTTTGAAAGCATTCATTCCATGCAGCCAGGTTCCCTGGTTATGCCTGGAAAGACATGAGATACCTGCTATATGCCAGCCAGTCATTGAGTAAGAAATGATAGCTCCTTCAAAAAGCCATGAAAAGATCTGCCTTTCAATAGTTATTTAATTCATAGACCAGATAGCTGTTTTCCCAGACACCGAATTTCATTCTAAAGTTTGCATGCTAAGGTAAGAGAAATAACCCATATCTCAACCACCCTATCATCCTATTAGTTAGTTAAAAAAAAATTCTCTAAAAGTCAGAAAATCTAAAATTCTGAGATATAGGTCTCTCTTGAATCCCTAAATTTTTTTGAAATATGTATGTATGTATGTGTGTGTGTATGCATATTTGTAGAGACTTATAGGAAGTTGAAATGATGAATTTTGCATCTCCAAATGAAACCATTGTATCTTTCATGTGGTCGCTGAGCACAGTCTGTAAAGAACTTCTGGTCTGGCCACAGTGATGCTTGCTAATCAGTTCTCAGAGACGATGCAGAATAAGGTATAGTAAAAAAACAATGACGAATCAATACTGCAAATTTGCTCAATGTCTATGAGGTTCCATTTCACTTGGGAAATGTTTTCCAAGGGCTTTGACTTTCAAAGGGCCAGGTCGTACGTGGACCTTTAATAATACAGAAAGAACTTTATTTCCCCTGTGGGCTGAGTGGTCACCTTAAGAAAGAAAGTGCTAGATTTAAAATCTCTTGAGCCTCTTTAATGTATTTGCAGTACTGTAGGAAACTGCTGTTTACAAATTAAAAAATAAAATCTAAAACATTTTAATAGAATACCTGATTCTAAAGATTATGTCGGGAAATATTTTCAGAACTTTTCAATTCTACATCGACTGGTATATAATTTAGTCTTTGGTTTGAAAAAGTGATTGGTTAAGATCATTGGTAAAGCCTGTTGCCAGATTTTCTAATTTAGTTCATATTTACCAAATACATCATCCATTATTTCCTGTCTTTACATCTGGAACAAACTATAGCTACAGCAATAGTAGTAGTTGTAGTAGTCAGTGTTAGGCTGCAGGTACTATAACAACTACTACAGCTACAATACTTACACAACTACAGCTACTACAACAAGTACAACTACTATGACTATGACTACTACAACAAGTACAGCTGCGCCTGTCACTACCATTCCTAGTGGCTCTAGTGTGTCTAGGATTCTTCTGGACGAAGTTACTCCTATTTGGATATAATTCCTCAAACACACAAGAAACCACTCAGCACATAGCTTTATCTATAGCTACTCCTAGATGTGTTCTATTTTTTGTAATTTTAGCCATTCCTTAGTCATTTTTTCCTGGCGTCAATTGTTCACCGGGCTCTGCTGCAAGCATTGGAGATTCAGTAGGAAACAAAACAGGATAAAAATCGTTCTTTTCTTGAAACTCTTCTTGTAAAGTTAGAAGGTGCAAGTGCAGTTAGATAAAGACAGTATGCGGTGCTAGGTTGTAGGGTGCTAGATTGTAGCGTGCTAGGTTGTATGGTGCTAGGTTGTAGGGTGCTAGGTTGTAGGGTGCTAGATTGTAGGGTGCTAGGTTGTATGGTGCTAGACTGTAGGGTGCTAGGTTGTAGGGTGCTAGATTGTAG
>NW_004949118.1:2720123-2722817 GCF_000317375.1 Microtus ochrogaster | reverse complement strand
AGGGTGCTAGATTGTAGGGTGCTAGGTTGTATGGTGCTAGACTGTAGGGTGCTAGGTTGTAGGGTGCTAGATTGTAGGGTGCTAGGTTGTATGGTTCTAGATTGTAGGGTGCTAGATTGTAGGGTCCTAGGTTGTAGTACTAGGTTGTAGGGTGCTAGATTGTAGTGTTAGGTTGTAGGGTGCTGGATTGTAGGGTGCTATTGGAAAGAGCTGTGCTGGCTGGAGAGAAGGCGGATGGGAAGAAGGGAAGGCAGCTTTCAATATGGTACCCAGATAAGATATTCCAGAGGAAGACACACCTGAGCAAGGATCTGAGGTGGTAAGAAAGCATATCACAGGATTTCAGGGAAACTGAGACCCAGGAGGAAGGCAGAGCATTAAAGTCAGTGTGTCCTGAGGGCACACAAAGCAGAGCACAGGAAGTGACAGAGGCGGGAAAGTAGAGGCTGGCATTAGCACCCACCTTTTTAATTGGGAAGAAGTGAGATGATACCTGATATATCTCTGTGTTGGGTGGTGGTGCACACATGCATGCAGATCTTGTCTGTGCACGTGTGTGCATGTGGAAGTCAAAGAATCACCTCGGGTGTTGCTCCTCGGATACTTTACACTTTCCTTGTTTTTGAAACAGGATCTCCTTTTCATTGGACTGGAGCTCACCGTGTAGGCTAGGTGGGCTGGCGAAGGAAGGTCCACAAATTCATCTGTCTTTGCACCCTAGTGCTGGGATTACAAGTGTGTGCCACCATGCCCAGCTTTTACATGAGGTCTAGGAATTGAACTCAGGTTTTTGTGCTTTCAAGGCAAACACTTTACCAAATGAACTCCCTCCCATATTTCTCCTCTTCAATTATTCTTTAGACTGATGGATTGTCAACAGTCTCCAGAAGACTGAGAAGTGGCCAGCACAGGAGAACAACTAGGGGCTATCACAAAAGTGGAGAAGAGGGTGACCCCGAACTGAGATGAGTCCTGTGGAAGCATTAATAAAGGGCTGAATGCTGGACCTATTTATAAGTAGAGCCAACAGAACTTGCCGTAGATTAGGTTTGGATGTGGTCGATGGTAACTCCAGGAATTTGATGAGCACTTCAATTATAGGAAAACCATTCCCTGAAGGGGTGGCCAGTATCTAATGAGGTAGTGGTAGGAGATGAACCAAGAAGATGGAGTGGAGAGATTCTGGTGGGAAACAAGCCCAATGGGAAAGCAAAGGGGCCACAGAGGCAAGAGTGGAGTGGGATTTGTAGTGCTCTTATTTCTGAAAAGACATGTGTAGCAGCAATAAAGTCAATATGCTGAGGGGAATGGGAGTCTGGAATTGCTCTGCAGAGAAGACAATTAATAGAAGAGAGTAAGCTTGAAAGAACCATGATGTGTTTGTTTAGAATTGGAGTTCTTGCTACAAACTTGTGATATCAACAGAGATATTCATTTATAAATGAAGAGTAAAGATACCACTAAATGGATACACACACACACACACGACACACACACACACACACACACGACACACACACACACACACAAGAGTAGAGGTATTTGTGTATTATTATGTATGAATCTGTATCCTTTATTCCCTGCTTTTTCCTCTGAGAGGACATGGAATTTACAACTAATAAGCCTGTTGGAAGAAATAGTCAGGGCCAAACCTCTGACTAATTTCTGAATGACAATCTGTAGCATAAAGAACCATTGATTCCTGGAAGAAAGAGAGCTCTTCCAAGGACTGAGACAGCCCAAGTACTAGTGGGATATCTTGTGGTACTGACAGTGAGTGAGTGCTTAGAGATCACTGTCCTGGTTTAAAGGGACACCCAACATCAAAATCTGAGTTAATCTGGGCTTCAAACCATAATGAGGGTGGCAGAATGCCACCCATTAAATGGGATAGGAATTAATAAACCTATGTTAGAATAAATTAATAAAAGGTGACAGTGTTTGTAAAAGACTGAAAAAAATAAATACAAAAAGAAATGCAAATAGAAAATGGTGCCTTCCAAATCATGGTAGTGGCAGACATAGATAGGAATCCCACCAGAACCCAAGGACAACAGTGTTTGTATGCTCAGAATGTATGCAGTACCCTGCCTGGGTTGCAAAAAGAATGATGACTTTATAATAGATAATCCCAGTATTCACCAATCTAGGTGATCACGTTACCACAACCAACCATGGGAGAGTTAAACACCATATGATTTGAACGGATACACTCAAAAGTACAGGATCATTTCTTTGGTATTTTATTCAGGAATGCACTGGGTGAAACATAAGAAACACCAAATGGATCTAGCCTTTGGGCATCGAAATCAGAAAAGGTGAGGGGAGACTCAATAAAATTTGTAGATTAAGAGAGAGTAGAGAAACACACCAGCTAAATATAATGTATGATTCTCTACTTGATTTTTTTGGATTAGAAAAGGAAAATACTGGCACTGTAAAATAAATTGACAAAATTTGAATGGACTCTAGAGATGCTGAATGGACTCTGGAAATGTTGAATGGACTCTAGAGATGTTGAATGGACTCTATAGGTGTTGAATGGACTCTAGAAATGTTGAATGGACTCCATAGGTGTTGAATGGGCTCTAGAAATGTCGAATGGACTCTAGAGATGTTGAATGGACTCTAGAGATGTTGAATGGACTCTAGAGATGTCGAATGGATTCTATAGATGTCAAATGAATTCTATAG
>NW_004949118.1:2707410-2719890 GCF_000317375.1 Microtus ochrogaster | reverse complement strand
AGATGTCGAATGGACTCTAGAGATGTCGAATGGACTCTAGAGGTGTTGAATGGACTCTAGAGGTGTTGAATGGACTCTATAGATGTCGTGGCCTACCAGCGATGTTTCAGCACATTTATCTCCAGTGGCAGATCCATGGTGTCTTCTTGACTCCACCCTTCTTTCTCTGAGCATTCAGTTTCATCTCCCCGCCTACCTAAGTTCTGCCCTATCAACAAGCCAAGGCAGTCTTCTTTATTCATTCATGGTATTCACAGCACACAGAAGGGACTCCCACATCAGGTGCTAGAGCCTTAAGTTTGCACTTGTCCTTTCTTGTTCTTAGTGGGTTATAAAAAGAACATTGATTGTGAGCACCTATATATCTAAAAATCCTCTATTTAAGGATATATCAAATGTAAAGTAATAACAGTTGATAAAACCAGGAGAGATATGTGATCTCCTGTTTTCTACATTTAGAACTATTTTAAAATTTAAAATAAACTATGAAAATGGGACTTTACTTGTTTTTTTTTTAGTGTAATTCTATCTTTTTTACAGAAAAAGAAAACATTCAAGGGCAAATTAGGACTTCCTTCAATGTTATGAATAAGCAGTACCATACAAAAGATTGAAAAGGAATTATTTTTGGTGTATGTTCTCCTTCTGTTTATTTTAAGCAGGGTTCTCTCTATATCCTAGACTGACTTCAGACTCAGGACCCTCCTGCCTTAGCACCACACAGAACCACCAGGCCTAGTTTGGTGAGTTTTCAATGCAAGGAAGCTCGGTGTGTGTAAGGAGTGTAGCAGCCTGGCCTGCCGAGGACATGTGCACAAGCACGGCTCTGCTAAGGAAGTGTGCACAGATATGGCCCTGCCGAGGACGCGTGCACAGGCACGGCTCTGCAGAGGATGTGTGTGCACAGGCACGACTTTCACCAGAACAAGTGTTCACAAAGCTATTTTGCTGAGAGGGTGGGAGTGAACACGGTGTTCATCTTTTAAGGTCAGAGGTCACACGGAGGGTAAGAGATGGCGAAAGATTATGAAAGAGGAGAGGCTGAAGGATGGGAGCCGATGTCACTTTAAAAGAACTCGCACAGCGCAACAGTTATTTGTGTTAAACAATGCGGAAGGCTCTCCCATCAAGTGACATTCACCCATTCGGATAGCCACCATGGATAAAAACAGCCGACCAGTACCAAAGCTGTTGACACACACATCACCTTCAACTAGGGGACCGTTCAAGGGTAGTGAAATCCTCAGTCATAAAGAGCACATAGGCAGGATGGGCCCCAGATAACAGATAGTCCGTTGGCAGCAAGCGGCACAAGTTCCAGGCGACCTTTGAGCCCGTTAAGCACTTCACAGTAATACCACTGCTTGTCACAGGTCCCCTGCCTGTGGAGCGTCTCAGCTGGATCACCTTCGTTACTCCCTCCACCAGCTCTCCCCTGTACACACCTGTATCTTCTCTCCATAAATCAGAAAAATGAAGCTTAACCGTGTGTCCTACATAGACAGGTCACATACTGGAGGGCTGTAGCCCAGATTTAAAATCATGACTGCTGGCTCCTGGAGCTCCGTCCTCAATCTCAGTATCAACCACCCAGCCTCTAAGCTCCAGCAATTTCTCTTGTCTGCCCCTTTACCAGCTGAAACCACTCAGCATTCCGGCAGCTGCTAAATTCTCCCACTATCAACAGGTACTTGGGGCTTCTCTTCTGAAAGGTCTCTATTCAGCATCAGGCTTTCTTATTCACACGTAGTTGGTTGTTGCTGCTGTTTTATCTCTTCTATGGTTGCAGGGGGAAAAAAAGCTTTCCCTGAACAAGAACTTTCAGGACAGTTCCAAAGCCCCTGACAGAACTGCCCTTTGTGGAGCCCTGGCCCCTCAGCGGGGTGTCAGTGGACCAGATGCCTGGTATTAGAATCATCTAGAGCCTGTTTCTACCGCCACTGAAGCAGGTATTCCCTGGCGATTAAGTAAACCTGGACTCCAGCTTGTGGAAGCCACACCTTCATTCTGTTCATTGTTTTACCCAATTCAGGTCAAAGTGCAACTCTCTAAGGAACACTCAGCAGAGGGCTGAAATATTTAGTTTTGAATGCTTTGCTACCCATCTGTATTACCGAAGATTTTTGGAGCCTGGAGAAGGGTGAGGGCTGTTTTGTCCTTTCTGGGAGTGGTGACAATACTCTCTGTGGGGAGCGAGGTGGTGTTCTCAATCCCCAAGGTGGACTCATGGGACCTCATGAAACAAAATGTTTACTGTAAAGTCAGGGAATCGTTACCACAAAATAGCACAAATTCCTTAACCAGTATTTGACAGGGAGTCAACTTGGCTGGTGCCGATTGCCCCAAGTGCACCCCCTTGTGAGGACCTAACTACCAACTTCCTTTCTAGTCTTTTCCTCCCCTTCACTCCACAGAGACTTTCACAGAACACGTGTGCACACAGTAGTTACATCGAGCAGTACCACACCTGCCCTCTTGGGTGTCGACAGGTCCCTAATGGACCATTAAATGTGCTATTTGGACAGTTAATTCTGAAATGTTTCTAAACTAATAGGCACTTGGCAATGGAGCCCATTCACACAGAGATACCCAAGAGTCAGACATTTCTGGTTGATTAGATGGCTCTTCAGACTTGTGCTTGTCATTTTTTTTTAATATAGCTTTTATCCCTGGGAAGGCTTTACCAAATCAGCTTTCCAAAATGCTCTGCTCCAGGGACTGCTAAGTGGCAGAAGCTCCTGAACGGCCTAGGTAGATTGTGCCGGAGCACTGGGAGTTACGTCTCCGGGATAGATGTGGAACCAGAAATGCAGATAATATACGCTTTGTTTACGGTCCAAGGCCTAAGGAGTCATACAAAGTACAGGCTGTGTAACTGCACGGTCATGGGTCATGAGCTTGCATGCTTGGGACTCTCTAAATCCAAGGCAGAGTCTCAAAAGCAAGAGGCTGACATAGTTGCCTTCAGAGCCCATTGTGGGGGTGGTTTTGTGGGTGCTGGGACCCAAGGGTCTGGAGGAGGAAAAACAGTGAAACTTGCCCAAAGCATCCCTCAAGCCAGTTTCTGATCTACATCCCTTGCCTCTGTGCTGATATAGTGTTAATTCTTTCCAGAGATTGAAAACATGTAAGGCCACCAACAGAAAATACTCCCCTTGTTCAAACACTTGAGTACACGAAGGGACATTTTCAACCTCTTTCCTTCCTCCAGTCTTTACCTACAGATAGGGTAGTGTGTGCATTTGAGTGTCTGGGTCCGGGTGGGAAGGATTCCTCCATGCTTGCAGAGGCTGTTGGCTAGCAAGCCCTGGGAGGCCTGGCAAAAGACTTTGGGAGCGCACCCAGTTCCTAGGCCGGTATAGGGCGGGGCCAAGCATGGGGTCCGCCTAGGAGCTGGGCGCAGCCAACTAGAGCGCCCGGAGGGCGGGCCGGCTCGGGCAGAGCGGCACCGGCTGTCACAGGCGCCCAATGCGCGCTGCAGGTGGCAAGTTGGAGGTGCTGCCGCCACCGCTGCAGGAGAAACCCGGGTCTGGCGGCCTTTTGCAGCCTCCGGGAGCCCTTTCCCGCCGCTGAGTCCGAGCCCAGACCTGGAAAAAGCCAAAGGGAACAGCCGCTGTGCAAGGACTAGGGAGCAGCGCTCCATCCCTGTGCCCTTGCACTACTTTGTTTTCAACGAGGAAGGTTGTGCCTGGGGGCTGGGAACAGGTTCGGAAAGAAGACAGAGAGGAAGGCTTCTACTATCCAGGTGAGCGCCTTTCCACCCCATGTCCCCTCCTTCCCCGTAGTAGGGGCCAATGCAGAGCGCCGGTTCACTCCGTGGGCAGTGGCCGGGGAGCAGGCGCCTGCCCTTGGCTGAGGTCGATTGTTAAGAAGCGAGGAAGAGGCCAGACTGGCCGGGCTGGAGGCTACCTGCCGGCACCCTCCTGGAATGCGTAGGTTTTCCTGAGCGGACACCCCGAGTCGAGAGACCAGCAGAAAGGTGTTTTGGAGGTAGCCTAAAGGCTTGCACTCTAGCTCGGGCTAGCCTGACTTAGCCCCATGTTCGCTGCGTTGAAGACGCAGCAAGAGTGGGGCGCGGCTCCCCAGTGATCGCCTTCCCCCGACCCAGAGCGCTGGACCCAGAGAGCTCTCGAATCTGTCCCCAAGAGCCAGAGGCTCTGGAGGACGTCATCCCTCTCTGCTCTGGCAACTCCTCCTCCGCCCTCTCGCCTCCACCCCTCGGCACTGGATGCCTAGCCTGCCTCTTCGGAGATTCAGTGCCAGTGCCAACGCGCGCGGAGTGGTGGTTGCTGTCACTGTGCCCCCCACCCTTGCAGGAGTTGGAGCTCCTGGGGGTCCGACTGCCTGGCCCCCGCTGCCTAGTTGCGAGCAGGAGGCTGGCTAGTTCTCTGGGAGGACTCGCTTTCCAGTGCTCTTCCTATCCCCTCCTCCATGCTGCCCAAAGCCTTTGCCCAAAGATGGGATCTGGAACCTAATCTTGCCCATCTTGGGCGGAATTGAGAAGCCTCCTAAGAGGGCACCAGCCTTGGAGCTGAGGCCAGAACCTTCCTCTCGTCTCAGGATTTCAGCCCCGTGCGGGTGGTCAGTGGTTTGACCTCCTGTTTCTGAGCTGACTGCGTGGAGGGCGCGGAAAGCAGAATGTGAGGATATATATGGTTGCTTTCTCGTGTGTGTGTGTGTGTGTGTGTGTGTGTGTGTGTGTGTACGTGTGTGTGTGTGTACACGTGCGTGTCCGTAGGTGTCTTGGCTTCTCTGGGAGGCAGAAATGCAGGAACCCTCTTCCCCTTGCCCCGCAGTGCCACAGGGCCCCTTAGCCCTTTACAGCCTACTAAGCTCAGAGATATCTCAGCAACTCGGGGCTTCTATCTCCTCTCCTTGATATCGAACTCCCGGCCCCTCCACCTAAACTAGTCCAGGGACGAAAATCTTTTGATTGGAGACTGCGCGTTCGCGAGGCAGATTGGGCTGTTTTTCAAAATGCAGGAAAGCGCCCCTCGTCGAACGTTTCATCTTCACAAGACCGGACTGTCAGGATCTCAGCTGGGGATACTAGGGAGTCTAGCCACGGGGAAAGCAGAAGTTGAAGGCTCGGAACTCCCTGGGGCGCGCCCTACTGGGAAGCGGGAGAGCCATGGGCGCGCGGGCTAGCGCTGAGCATGTTCGGCCACAAGGGGTGGCCAGGCAAAGCTGCACTGGGACTACGAGGCAGTCCCGGAGCTGGAATCTGTGAGCAGAACTACGAGTCTAGGTGCTGGAGACCGGTTCCAGAGTCTCCAAGTAACACGCGAAGTTGAGAACCGAGTCTGTACCGCTCAGTGACCACCTCTGCGGTTTTAGGAGCTACAGACTCGCAGCGCTTTTGGCTGGAGCTGCCTCTGGCGGCTTTCGCTTTTCCTTCTGCAGAAGGGAAGCCGCCAGGGCTTTCTCTCCAAAGAAAGCGTGGGTTCCAACACTAAAATCCTCCTGGGAGCAAGGGGGAGGGACTCCAAAAATCCCTCAAGGGCACGGGACGTGTAGCTAAATTCCGAGGGGGCGGGTGTAGAGTGGAGGGTCCTCCGGGAATTAAGGTCAACCCAACCCAGCGGAGTGAGTGAAGTGGTCGGCCCCGCCTTGGGCTCTCTGCTAAATAGGATACCCCTGCCTCACCTACCCCAGGCTGGTCGACCACCCACGTAATTCTCTGTGAAGTACAGTGGATTAAAACCGGAAGAGGGTTGAAATCCACGAAATGAATGAAAGTAGAAAGGACTGTAAATCCCTGATCTGATTGCGGCTTAAATCTAAATTCCATTTGAATAGAAAGAGACTCCGATGATGTAGTAGAGCAGGCCTGCCTGGGGTCCCCTGCACTGAATTTCTTGTGACAGTTACAGGAGAAGCAGTTAACGTTGGCACCGGCCAGGCTGCAACTATGCGGCCTATGGGAGCGGGGAAGGTTGGGAGTGGGGTGAACAAGATTGGGAATAGGAAAGATTCCAGCCCAGGCTGGTTCTGAAGTGACCCAGGGGATCTTGGTCTCAATCTTCAGGTACTGGCCACATAAGCATTTCTCAGTTGGATCCTTCACAGTTCGGACCTAGGTGACATGGAAGAGTAAGGACCTCTCTTTAGCAATCCATTCACGAAGGATTTTTGAATGGTTTCTTGAATTAGCTTCTACCCTGGTCGGGGAGGAGGAAGGGACTATTCTTGGTGCTGAGGAGCAGAGAAACCATACTTAAACCTTGAGCCCTCAGTCCAGGCAATGGCGCTTTCCCTTGCCCTAGGATGTACGCTGTTAAGGGCATGGCTCTTTTGCACCCACAAACTTATGCTTAGAATGACAACACTGACCTGCAAAGACATATAATAATTTCTACTATTAATCATTATTAAAACAACTTAAAGCGATTGTTAATAGTTGTTTTTTGGGGACCAACGTGCACTGTTTGGCTACCTATTTTTAAAACCTGAGTTTGGTGAAATTGCTTCACAGGCTATGAGGTAATGTGGAAAATAAGACAGTCGCTTAAATCTGTCTGAAATGGTCCCTGGTTGAACACCTCTGGAAATGGGCATCTCACTACGTTCAGGTGTATCGTATTCCTTAATTGAATCTAAGTTTGGAGAAGGACGAGCAGAGCAGTCCGCAGGAAGTTTGTACCGTATGTGGATCCACAAAGGAAACATGGTCTTGGTGCTGTCACCGAGATAGGTGGGGAAGTTAGCTGCTCTCTGCGCTGTGAGTGACAGACGTGGAAGACACAGGAAGGACAGGTTAGTGGCTTGTGTGTTTAGGAGAAGTCTCTTGGAGGACTTTACAGACAAGCAATCAAGTATTCCAGCTTGCGTTAAAGTTGGGCTACAGTTGGTTCCATCCCTGGATCCCAAAGGCCACAGTCGGCCCTCTGGGAAAATCTGCTGCCATCCGTGGTGCTTTGGGTGAGCGTGTCTCCCACAGGTTCATATGTTTGAATACTTGGTTCCCACTTGCTGGATCTGTTCAGGAAGAATTAGGAGGTGTGGCCTGGAGGAGGAGGTGTGTCACCCGGGTGGACTTTGCGGTTTCAGAAGACTGGGGAAGGGGATCCCCAATATGCCTCTCTACCTCCTACTGCTGCCATCATGGACTCTAGTGCTCCGAAACAATCATCCCTGTTAAATGTTTTGTGAATTGTCTTGGTTGTAGAGTTTTGCCACAAGAATAGAAAAATAAAACAACATCTCTATGCGGCTGTTTCCCCAAACCAAAAACATATAAGTTCTTCGTTTTATCCCAGCCCCAAACAGATCCCTGTCTTCACAATACGCTACGTGGTGGCACACTTTTTTTTTCTGGAAACAAAAATAAATAAATAAATAAATAAATAAATAAATAAATAAATAAATAAAAGAAGCTCAACAGCTAAAACGGGGTGTGAGTTATGTAGGACTTTTAAAGTGAGGGCAGGCTGGCTGTGAATGGTTCATTATAAAAGATCCAGAAATTGGGATGAGTCACACAGTCTAGTCCAGACAGCCACTTCCTCATCCACAAGGAGAATAATAATTTCCCCTACAACTCTGACTGTAAGAATTAATTTACAACTTTACAGCTATCTGAGACACTTGGAAGGGAAGTGTGAGCCCCAGCAAATGAGAACCAGGGATTTTCACCAACGTAGTGAGGACCTTCATCGGAAAGATAGGACTTCTGCAAATATGGTGCGGCCCAATCCAGCTGCGGAAGTAAAACAATTGATTTTACAGAAGTAGAAAGTAATGGAGTGGGCAGGGAAGGAGAAGGAGGATTGGCCAACAGGTGCAAAAAAATGCAGTCTATTAGGGACTTGCTTTCTAGAGTTGTGTGACACAGTAGGGTGACGGCAGTTGAGAATGAGTGGTCATAATGTCCCCAAATAGTTAGAGCTGTGACTGCTCCCAACACAAAGCCGTGATTAATCTTTGTGGTGACGAATATGTCAATCACTCTGCCTTATCTAATTGCTTATTCCACACAAGTACTGAACTATCACACTTTTGCCCAGTGACTATGACCGACCATGGTCTGTCAGTCTAAACCTAGACAAATGATTGGATGGAAATATGACTTCGGGAAAGCTGCTGGCTAATACTGCAGATTTTGAAAGGCCTTGAACCTAATCATCACAATGAAGATGGGGAAATATAGACAGTGAATAGGAAGAGTGTGAGCTGTCATCTCAATAGGTCACACTAATGTCCCGGGGGAAGAAAAGCATTTGTTTTGGTTTAATGCTGGTTGTATAGCTCATGAGCATTTTATTCAGGAGACTTTAGTGCTTCGATGGGGTTACATATAAAGCAGGATTGACGTATGTGCAGAATGTGTTCTGACAAGCTAAACGTGTCACAGCCTACAGCTAACACAAGGGCCGGAACTGGAGACGTTGCACCAGAGGAAGCCTGTCTTAGGATGCTGTGTTATGAGGAGTAAACAGTTAACTAGGTGAAAAGCAGTGCTGATTCAGGAAAATGGGGCTGAGTATGGCTACGGACCATTTGGGAGATGTCAGTCAGGGAGAACACGGGGCAAGGGGTGGGTGCCAGTCCTTCACACTGCAAGTTCTGAAATGGGGGCAGGGGAGAGAGGAGAATCTATTCCTTTATGTCTGAAGCGATGGGCATGTCAATATGCCTGCCTTTTTTAAAAAGACCAGACTGATCCAGAATTTGGTCTCCTCGATCCTGCCTTGCACTCATTCTATGTTCTTAAGACCTCAGAAACCCCATCTGGGAAGAGGGTAAGAAAGAGGCTTCCGGGGAAGTCAGTAACACACATGCACAGTGCAACATCTCGTTCCAGCCTTGCCCTTCAGGTCAGCTCCCCAGAAATAGGTCACTGGCTTCTAGAATGGGAAGAGAATCCCAGGCAGCTGAATGGTGGCCAGATCTACATGGTAATGATTTGGAGTCCGTTAGAAACCCATCCTTGCTTGCTTTCTAGCTTCCACGTGACTATTTCACCTCGATGTTCTACATCTCATCCTTCCTACTCCACTCCTGAATCTCCAGGTCAAGTCTACCCCGACAGAGACCCAGTCTTCATCATCTCCAGCTTCCTTCCATGCTGTTCCCAGTAACACACATCACAGAAACATCAGTGCCCTGTGATGCAACCTGCCACTCCAGGCCTTCCTAGCACGATGCTGGCAGAGCCATAGCCACCCCGTGACTCCCGTTAATATCACTCCTGCACAGTGATGCTAGTCTACATCACACTGACTCATTGGTAGTGTTGATTGGGCCGTATTACCCCCTATTCCAAAACTCCTCCTACTTTTTAGCCTTGTCCTCGGCAGCCTGCATACCCTCTTCTGTGGCAGCATGTTCATGCGGTCCCCATAGCTCCAACTGGAGGTCATAACACCTCTCACCAGTGCCAATGCGTGCTTCCGTTCTGCGTCATTTTCATACCCCTCTCCTGTATCTCATCCTGTCCATTCTGAGCATCTATCAGTTTTGTAAAGCAAGCTCAGGCACCACCACTTTTGTGAAGTTTCACATCTACTCGGAAGGCCTTTCCTATCTTCTCTCTGCTCTGGCACTTGACATGCATCCCTTCCTTGCTGCACTTCACCGGCAGAGAGCCAAGACTCCATGTCTATGTTCTTTGTCTTGTTTTCCACCAAGTAGCGCCCACCCTGGGGGTTCCTCCTACATTCCCACGGAGAAAGTGACTATCTAGAGATCTTCTAGGAGAGGTGATGGCAAAGGCGGGAACGATGTCCCCTACCCCAGGTTGAGTCAAAATGAAGAGCCAACCCCCAAGAAAAGCCTGATAGGCACGGGCCATTATTTAGAAACTTCAAACGCTATCCTAGCTCGTTCGTGTAATTACATGGATAATTTAAGCTTCAGAAGCTGGAAGGATCCGTCAAATTATTAGCATTCTTCATTGTAGAGATGAGAGCATAGTCATGTGAGCCTCACTGTGATTTCAAAAGCAGAATAGATCTGGGCAGCCAAGATGGTGATTGGGCTGGAGCAAAAACGGGAAATGCTGGGCACTATGCCCATGAAGTATGGGATGCACCCAGACATGTTGGAGAAGACTCTTGGGTTGGGGGCTTCTGGTGTGTCTCCTGTCCAGTCATTCTTGGGAAACTTGCCATCGGATTCCTGTGATTTAGACAGTAGCATCCTGCTTGTGTTTGCTGCCATGTGTGGACGCTGAAGTGTTCCGGGTCGAGATGAAACACTTTATTCCAGTTCTTCGGAAGTGAGGGGTTTCCTGTGATTGTGTGCCTTTTTTTTTTTTAAGAGTGAAAGTTGAAGCCATTTCTCATGTGCATATCAAACGTCTGAAGTCAAGTGGGGAAAATTGTTATAAAAAGATTGCTGGTTTCACTATCCAAGCAACAAAAGTGGTTGTACACAGTCTTAAATACACAGCCCTTGGAATCTGAGTGAATAATTCTATAGTTATTAAACGCCTGTTAACAGTGAGAATGACCCCCACAGGCTCACCCATTTCAAGGGTTGGTCTCCAGGGAGTGGAATTGTCTGAAAACTTTAGAAGCATTAGGGAGTGTGATCTGGTTGGAGGAAGTGTGTCACTGGAGGTGGGCTCTGAGGTTTCATAAGCCCATGCCAGGCCCACTCTCTCCCCTCTCCCCTCTCCTCTTTCTCCCGCTTCTGCCTGTGGATCAGGATGTAGCCACCATGCTCCCTGCCATGATGATAATGGACTAAACCTCTGCAGCTGTAAGCCGGCCTCCAGCTAAGTGCTTGAGTTTAGAAGAGTTGCCTTGGTCATGGTGTCTCTTCACAGCAATAGGCCAGTGACTAAGACAACAGTTGGTTGCTCATGAGGAATAATGGGAGGAATAACATGGTCCAGTATTGAGGCTTTAAATATTGTAGAATTAGTAACCTTATTAGAATGTTAGAATTATGTGCTGAAACCCGTCCTGCGCAAAGGCCATTGGCTCTGAGTGAGAAACTGCCGTGTCCGTGTTTCTGCACTGGCGTGCGGTACTTGTGAAGTGTACATTACCGCCACAAAATGGGATGATGTCGTATGCCCACTCTGCACAGACATTATTTACACACGTGTGGCTCACACCAGAAAGTCCTCTGGAAGGTCACTGAGCCCCTTGGACCCAGCTTCCTCGCTGGAAAATGGAAATAACTGAACTTCCCACTTCCCATAAAGAACACAAACACCAAATGACATCTTGTTTGCCGATGCGTTTTATGGGCGATGAAGTGAGACACTCACAGATTCTGATTGCTAGTTTGATGCAGGTTCGGCATCTCCACAGCCCTTCAGAAAACAACAGCAGGAAGCATTGATGAGATTGAATTCCAAGCTCATGTACAGCCTGAACCCGTGACACATAGCCACCTTTAAACAAACAAGCAACAAGAGGGAAAAACCTGCCCATCTCTCTACAAACTGCCACTAAATTCTGCAGTGTTAAATAATGAGATTGGGAGTCTGGGCTGCGATGGTTTTAATACGCTGGGTGTCTGATAGGAAAGCAACTGCTCCCGTAGAATAAATACATTTTCTTTTTACCTAAGACAGCTGCCTCTTTGAATGTCAGGCACTCTGTTAAGTTTGCATTATGAATAAGATAACATCATACAGAAAATGAGACTGTGTAAGCATTCAGGAGTTTACTATGAGGTTATATCCTGATGGACCATGGTAAGTTAAAAATATCCTAAGCTGGTGATGATTTTAATGCATCTAGCCTGAGGGCGTCAGCTCAGCAACCCAGAGCCCTGCTTGAGCAGCGGCTCCTGACCCTGCCCAACCTTTTAGAAGAAGATCATGCCTCATCATCCTTAGCCCTGAAAAGGAGATAAAACTCCAAACTCTAGTTCCCGCTGGCTCCATATCACTTTGGCCTCAGTATCAAGGTACTCACCCTAAGTTAGGTTTCCCTACAGAACCTAAGAGGCGGAACCAGCCTGGTCATACAATATCTAAGTGAATAATTTGGACTTATTATCATTCACAACACACACTGGGGTTGCATTAACAGCCACTGTTCCCAGCTGCGGGCACTCACTGCCTGTCTGGAACACATTTCCCAGGTCCTCCAAGCGGGCCTTTCTTCTGGAAAACCGCCTTGGTAGCGCCTATCTGCAGAACACCCATAAAATGGCTTAGTGCACACCGAGGGCTCACCCACGCTCCACTCCTGTGGGCCATGTGAGATGTACCATTGATATGTAATTCACCGTGACAATTCATTTTTAGCAAGTAGACTAACACTTTCGATATTTACATTTTGCCTCTTTGATCGTAACTATGTTTGCTTACTTTAACCATATGTAGGGGGAATAAAAAAAGAACTTTAGCCCTTTGATGATCCTAGTGCAAAACATTTCTGCATGCCCAAAGCAGGTCACTGTTTTGTTGATTCACCCATCCCTATATGCCCTGATCATTCTATTCAGAAGGGTGAAAATCTCAAGAATTAACTCGCTGCGCTACGGCTACTTTGATCAGTGAATTTATTCTCTCTG
>NW_004949118.1:2680544-2707310 GCF_000317375.1 Microtus ochrogaster | reverse complement strand
TGTAGACCAGGCTGGTCTCGAACTCACAGAGATCCGCCTGCCTCTGCCTCCCGAGTGCTGGGATTACAGGCGTGCGCCACCACCGCCCGGCTGATCGTGAATTTTTAATTGTCAAATAATTAGGTAAATTTTCTTTAATTTTTTTTCTGAGTGGATGGAGCTAGCCCTATTTTGTTTCTTTATGCAGTCCCAGCTGTCCTGGAACTTGCTCTGTAGACCAGGCTGGCCCCGAATTTAGAGATCCGCCTGTATCACTGCCTCCCAAGTGCTGGGATTAAAGGCGAGCATCACCACCATCCAGCGCTGGTCCCATTTTATTGAAAGAGCACTTTTCTGTATACTAGATACTGATGGAACCAGGCTATAAGGGTGTAACCTGTGCTACACCTGAGCTGGTAGGACTCTGTCATCTGCAATGACGGCAGATCTAACCATGGGCAGATCCTTCCATCGTGGTTTAGGAATTCCTTCTCTGGCTCTGGAACTGAAAATGCACCTTGCCTTTTTAATATGCTCCTATTCTGGGCACAAAAATAACATCAGAGATCCCCCAAGGCAACAACGGACACCAGTAAGTTCATGTAAATTCATGTGGCTGACAGTCCACCGTCCTGAGAATGTCTCCGAGTCGCCATGTTTCTGACTTTCCTGCCTTCTGGATATGGTGGAGATCCCAGGGTCTCTGTTCTCTGTGCCCCTGTAAGGTCTAGTGGCCCTTATGAGTGTCTAAGATACCCACAGACGTATGAGGTCAAGGCGTTGTGGAATTCATCAAGTAAACTGGGGAGCCATGGAGGATTCTATGAGGAAGACCAGCTGGGGAAGTTAGCCTTGTGGGGGCAGCAGCTGGATGACAGGGCCAGCCTGGACACCTCTGGGCTACACCACGTCCCACAGAGTCCTGGAGCCACCATGTGTGCCTTGAATCTTCTCCTCTTAGCCTGGCTTCTTGTCTTACTTCTTTTTTGCTTTTTCTATGATGCTTAAATCATGAAATAGCAAAGCTGAAAATACAGACTTTTTTTTTACATTTATTTATTATGTCGTATGTGTTACAGGGAGGGGTGTCCAAGTGCGCAGGTACTCCTGTGGCGGTCCAAAGGATAACTTTCGCTACCTGGGTACTAAGGTTCAAACTCAAGTCCTCAGTCTTGGTGGCAGGCGCCTGTATCCACTGAGGCCCCTCGCAGGCCCCGGATGTTATTTTTAAATGAGCAGATGCCTGAGACGATTTTCTCTCGCAGAACGTGTGAGTCTCGGGGAATATTATCATGTCACAACATCTTCCAGATTGTATTTATAAAGGATGAATAATTTGTGCTATTCTTAGTTGCTGGCTTCCTTTTGGGGGGGAAAAAGAAAATGGATCAAAGATCGAAAACGGATTAGGTAATGGTGCGGTGAGTAATGCCACCAAGTGTACAGGGTAACCCAGTAGCCAAGCTCCTCGCGAAGTGAAAAGCATCGTGATATTTTCGGTTTACCTTTTCTGCTTTTAATATGTGAATGCTACCCCCTGTAGGCCGCGCCACACAACCTTTAAGCTCCGCCGTGGTGTCTGTGGTGTACGGTTAGAGACTGACTAAGTGTCTTTCAGGAAAGGTAAAACCCAAAGTTGTTTTGCAGGTTGAAGGCTCATCCTTGCTTAATTTCCCTAGATAACGGTTTGTGTTTCTTTGCGGTGGAGTCCAAGCTGCTTAAGCTTCCAAAGCCCAGAGTCCTCAAACGTGGCCGCAGACGAAAGACCTTGGTTTTCTGACCCTGACGAGAGCTTGAGCTTGGCTTTTTCTACAATCCAGTGCCGCTGAAACACAATTTGAACATACACGGGGCGGGGGAGGGGGCACAGCACCACGCTGCGTATGTTTTGCTGTGTAAATTCTACCGAAGAATTCTTTAACGGCGATGATAATTGTAGATTTGGGTTCTCCAGGTAATTGCTCCCTGGACCTAGCTGAAGGTTGCTAATATTTTATTACTTTCAATGAACTCAGCTGCCACTGCTTACTATGTTATCTGAGGACATCCTGTAAATGTTTCTCCCTTTACCTCTCTTCCTGGTTTGGGAGGCATTCATAGAGATTCAGGATAGTATTCTTTTTTTTTTTTTTTTCACAGCATAGCAGGAGGAATTATCTAGAATAAATTAAAATGGCAGATCCTTTAAACTACTTTGAGCTGGCCTCCATTTGGCCAAAGGGAAGGAGTGTGTGTTACATCTGACAGTTAGCATAGAGGAAGATAAAAGCTCTCTCGGCCCCTCTGGGAGGTAGCTCGTGGCTCATCCCTGTTGTGAACCCCTTATGTAAGGACACAGTTGGGCTGAAGTACCAAGCTCTGTATAGCTGTTCTTGCCTTGATGCCCGGAAGAGAGTTGAGGCAGGGAAGAGCAGCTGACCTACAAAATTATCGTTCTCACTGAAAGTATAACCTTATCAGTGTGTGTAAGGAGGTATAAGGAGAAGAGTTGACAGGGAAGGAGATATGTAAAGTGGAAGAGAACAGCATTCCCCATTTGACTCTGCTGGGCTGCATCCAGAAGAGTGCAAAGTCAGTGAGTGTCACAGGCATTCAGGAGATCACATCAGGCTGTGCTCCCAGAAAAGTCATGGATCAATTAAACATCTCTTTCTCTAAAGATTAGCCTCGCTCTGATCCCTAGCCCCAAAGTCTGCCTTAATAACCAATAGCTATGAGCCAGACAGATTGCGGAGCTGATTTTTTTGTTTGTTTTTTGTTTTGTTTTGTTTTTAGGTACAACACACAACAAGTATTTCATAAATCCAGGGCCTTCTAGCAACTTGCTTTTGCAAAGTGCTTTAGACTAGAAATGGGAGCCCATAAATAGTTCTGTATTATTCAAGACAATTTAGTGACTGGGTTGACCTGCCATATTTTAGACATCTGTCTTTATTGTCTCCCCACTCCCACCTGTACTAAACAATCTATTTGACTACACTTTTGACACCACGGATATGTCTGGATGGATGGTCTTGTAGACAGCTGAGTTTGTGGGTAGGAGGTTGCTTCGTGGAGAGTGATGGTGAAGTTCTTTTTTAATATTTATTTATTTATTATGTATACAATATCCAATATGTGGATGCCTACTGTCAGGAAGAGTGCACCAGACCCCATTACAGATGGTTGTGAGCCACCATGTGGTTGCTGGGAACTGAGCTCAGGACCTTTGGAAGAGCAGGCAATGCTCTTAACCACTGAGCCATCTCTCTAGCCCCATGATGGTGAAGTTCTTAACCACGTTCTGTTGACTTGTCTCTGGTCACAAAGACACACACTGGACTCAGGGATCTGGTGTTTTGGCATTGACCTATTCAAGTAACTGTTTTCCGTGATATAAACAAGCCAGCATCAGAGATTTGGGGAAGACAAGGTCACTGACTTCAAAATGTTCAGAAGGCTTTGATTTTTCCCACCACATTCACGTGGGGGAGAAGGTTGATTCCAGGGGTGTGTAGCCTTTTGACACAGACTGGGAATGTTGCTGACACAGCTATTCCTGTCTCTTGCTCATTGTCTTCTTTAAAACTTGTCACTGCCTTTAAAGTGACAACCCCCTTTTGAGTATTTTTCAAAGCAGAAGACAAACCATGGTCAAGCGGTGCTTAGTCTAATGGATGTGGCAAGTTTTTTTTTTCAGGGACGTGAAAATGTCCCCCGTTTCTGACCTCTGACTTCTTTAGCCTTTGGGGTGAAAAGCCTCAGGTGATAAAAGGCAGAGACCTACTTTCTGAATATAGGCATTCCCCACGTATAGATGACTCACTGTCCAAAAGTGTGCCTGTCGCTACTCATCCACAATTTTGAATTCTTTGCCTTAAGAAGAAATGTTAAAAAAAAATTGTGGTCAGCTTTGGGACTAGTACTATTTTTATTGTGAACTAATTTTGGGATTATTAGTGTCAGTTGTGAGACCTTGGGACAGGAAGTTAAATGTTCCTCCCCCAATGGGCGGCCTAAGATGGAACTCTGATGAGGAGGCTCCCCACCACCCTCCTTAGTGCTTTCCTCCGTCTTCCAGCTCTGTTACCCAGGCTTGCACACTCGACCACAAAACCTTCCACGATACGCTCCGTAAACAAGATTTATTACTGCCGGGCAGAGGTGGCGCACACCTTGAATCCCAGCAGGCAGGAGGCAGAGGCAGGCAGATCTCTGTGAGTTTAAGGTCAGCCTGTCTTAAAGAGCTAGTTCCAGGACAGCCAGGGTTACACAGAGAAACCCTGCCTTGGAAAAAAAAAATTATTATCTTCATTTTTTTTCTTAAATAAAACATCCATTGTCTTTGTTATGCTGGTCTAAGTAATATGTAAAAGTCAATCTGAATTGATTATATTTACAGAAAAAATTAATAAATCCAGTTCCACTCCATGTGTATAAAAACGTGAAATCCCTTGGGACTCAAATCAAGTGCAGGTTGTAATATGTTCTTTAACTTGATATTCATATTTTATAAAAAGGTAGTGACACGTATGTAGGAATATAGATGGAATGGCATTCATCATGTTGCAAGGAGACCTCATAGTTAAAGACAAATTACTACAATATAAACTGTGATAAGTTGCCAGAGAGACTTTATATTAAAATTCCAAATCTTACATATAACTTGAAAAGATTAAATTCTCATAATAACATTAAAACCAATTAGACATTATATTTTTAAAGACTAAGCATATAGTCCAACAAAGTAATTCTGCAAAGTCAGCTTCCAATGTTATAACAAAATACCTGAAATAATTAACTTACAAAGAGAAAAGATTTCTTTGAATCCAAAATTTTGAAAATTTCTGTCCATGATTAAGTAGACCCATTGCTTTTTGGCCTAAGGTGAGGTGGGCATTGTGGTGGAATTCTACAGTAGTGTTCAGTGCTGGGGTGCATGGTCAAGAGGCAAAAGTGTGTGAGTGGGGTGTTGGGGTCCCACCATTCCCTTCAAGGACATACCCTTAGTGACCTGAAAATGTCCCACTAGACCCTGCCTTCCAAAAACTTCATTACTTCTCAATTGTCCCATCCTAGACCCAAGCCTCAATCACTCAGACCTTTGGGGCGCTTAACATCGAAACTGTTACACTTCTCTTCGTTAAGGCTACTGGTTTTGACTGAGTCTCAGTTTCTTCGCTTAGACCATACCCTGCTCTTTCAGTCATTAGAGTTTCCAGCAGGCATCTCAGGAGAATGGAGGTTAGTGGAAGTTTTTACTACAACTTATTCCCGGCTTAATGTTTGGCTCAACTGTAGCGAGTTTAGCCTTATCCCTGGCTAAGTGAGTGTTCTCTCTTTAAGTACTGCTGGCTGTGCCGTAGCTAGCCATTTCTCTTTGCTAGCATACAACTCCCAATTTGTTTTTAAAATCATAATCACGGTTTCAGGTGTGATTTATTCCTCCTGCAGATTGAATATGAAAAGAAGCTTGCCGACACTGAGGTTCTAAGTCAAACATTTTGCCATTGCATGCACGAATGTTTCTTGCCCCTGGCTTCTTAGTGCAGCTGAAATGGAATGGATCTTCCTTCCTTCCTTCCTTCCTTCCTTCCTTCCTTCCTTCCTTCCTCCCTCCCTCCCTCCCTCCCTCCCTTCCTCCCTTCCTCCCTTCCTCCCTCCCTTCCACACAAGGACTTTGATAACAGATTAAGTTTGCAACAACTTCTGAGGGCCAGCACAGAGTGGGTGTGAGCAACAGCGAGCTCAGAAAGCTGGGCTTTTGCGGAGGTGGTGGATCCCCCAAGCAGGCTGCTTGACCTTGATTCTGGCTGCACTGGAACACAGAAGGCCTGTGAAAGAGGAGGAAGCACATCCAGCGCTTCCCACAGATTAGCCTGAGGTGGTGTTAGAGGAGTTACAGTCCTCCTGCCCTCTGATGGTGGAGTGGAAGTTGTTCTTCTCGGAATCCTGGAGAGGCATTTCAGGGAGTAAAGATTTGTTCATCTAGTTGATATGACGAAACATCAACAGCCAAAAATCCCAACACCTCTGGCATGCAGAGAAAGTGGTGTCACTCTAGGGATCAAAGGGCGCAAAGGACATTTCCTTATGTAGGCAATATTGTTAACCACACTTGGGACTCCTTAGGGGAACATCAGTAATATTTCCTCCAAGCGAACTGTAAACTGCCAATAGCAAATTCATTCCGTCTTCACATAAACATTCTTCAAGGCTGTGTTTTCCATAATAAAAATAAATCCATATGGAGTGGCATTGTAGAAGGTAGACAGACAGCTCAGTGGTCAAGACTACCTGCCGCCCTTCCAGAAGACACAGGTTCAACTCCCAACATCTTCTTTTGTGGCTCACGACCATCCGTACCTTCAGTCTCAATGGATCCCATGGCCTCTTCTGGTCTCTGAACAACAGGCACACCCACGGTTCGCAGCCATGCATGGAACCAAAACACTCATACACCTAAATAAAAACTTAATTAAAAATTTTAATTAAACAAGTGGCATTGCAAATCTGTTTGATGTTTGGCTTGACTGTGGAGAGTTTCCCGTTTACGTCTGCATTAAAATTGAAAGTTAAGGTAGCACCTGCCTTACAGCTTCTATAAATGCCACAATATTCATGAGAGAATAAACAGGAAAAAGCAAGTAATGTCTAAGTACAGCCAGGAAAATAGTTCTGGCCTCACATCTTCTCCAAAACATTTTAGGGGGGATATCCAAGACACTGGTCCCTACCATAGGCACTGCTATCTTACCCATGGACTTGGTTTGATTAAAAAGTGGTCAGCAAGCAGCAAATGGCCAGTCCTGAAAGTGTGCATATGGATAACATGATACGAACCGAACAGGTTGTATTTAGGAAACTATACTTAAATGTGTGCGGTAACATTAAATATAAACAAATACATAAAATTATTGAGGCCACATATTTGGAGGAGAACCGGGAGAAGGGTTTATGGGGGGGGGGGAAGTGGAGAGAGAAAAGGGAAGGGAGAAATGGTGTAATTATAATAATATAACAATAATAATAAACCCTGGTTAACAGGTTGACAGACAGGAATCGAGAAAATGCAATTTGTCTGAGTCTGCTTCTATTTTATGTCACTGTTACAAATGGGCCTGGTCACAAAAGAGTAACGAGCTAAAAGTTTTATTTTTGCAAAAGTTCTCGTAGCCTTTGGAGTATCCCACACTGAAGACCCCAGGGCTCCACTGAGTTTTCTTCCTAATTCTAAGGGGGGCTGTGTCACTCTGGGTGAGCAGGGCTTAGCCTCACATTCTTACAAGACTTTACACACTTTAAAGTAGTGTAATTGATAAGCAGAAAGTCGTTTCTGTGGTGTGGTTTCAATTTTGAGCACCAAGAGTAACCTTGAGCACATATTTTGATTTCAAGAAGTGCTGACCCTGAAGGAATTTGAATTTCTGCCAAATGGCTTCTTAAGATTTTGTTTTGTTTTGTTTTGTTTGTTTTTTGTTTTTTGAGACAGGGTTTCTCTGTGCAACAGCCCTAGCTGTCCTGGCACTCTCTTTGTAGACCAGGCTGGCCTCGAACTCACAGAGATATGCCTGTGTCTTCCTCCCGAGTGCCGGGATTAAAAGTGTGCACCACCACTGCCCAGCTCTTTACAATTTTTTTTTTTTTAATTTTCAAGACAGGGTTTCTCCGTAGCTTTTGGTTCCTGTCCTGGAACTACCTCTTGTAGACCAGGCTGGCCTCGAACTCACAGAGATCCGCCTGCCTCTGCCTCCCGAGTGCTAGGATTAAAGGCGTGTGCCACCACTGCCCAGCTCTTTACAATTTTATAAGTGAAGTTTTGTCTTATTTCACTCTGACAGAAAAGATTGTGCAGTACTTTTACATTTCCCACTATTTCTAAAATGTTTATATAGCCCACAGTTCTGTTCTTCCAAAGACCTCTTGGGTTGTTTGGGGGTAGTGGTTGTGGAGAACATGTATGTATTTGGGTGTATATGCACGTGTGTGTGTGTGTGTGTGTGTGTGTGTGTGTGTGTGTGTGTGTGTGTGAAGGTCAGCGATTGTTCCTCAGGAACATACCTTGTTTATTGGGACAAAGTCTCTCACCAGGGCCTAGTCTTGCTGATTAAGTTGATCACTGGCCCCAGTTCTAGAAGAGTAGGTGTTGGGGATTGAACTCAGATCCTTATGCTTGCACAGCAAGTTCTTTACAGGCTGAGCCATCTCCTCAGGCCCCACACTATGCCCCCTCCAGGAGCCCGTATCTTAGCAAGGCATCTCCAAATCAAACAGAATCCTTAGTGCCTGTAGGTAGCAGAGAACATCATGTGAGAAGCAGCCAGGAGCATGTCATGTGTGTTCCGGTTCTTGTTTTATCCCAGCCACAAGTCCCAAAGACCTCCAGCCTGAGAGACTTTCTGCTTCAAACCCTCGCTATCAGGGTCAGCTTCAACACTGAGTCAAGGCTCTGGAACACACTCGAGCCAGGAAGAAACCCCAGGACATTCTGTCTCCCAGGACTATCGTTCAAGGGAAAGAAGCTTTGAGAGGCAGATGACAGCAGGGACATTCCAAAGTCCGCCCTGCATTTCGGATGCCCTGTGTCTGTTGGAGATCTTCTGTGGCCTCTTTTCTATGAAAAACTCAGACCATGTTTTTCTCCTTTCTCATTCAAGGAAGTCTGGCGTGGGCAGCGGCTTGCTCCAGGGTCACCTGGTTTCGAAAAGGACCTCTGAGCCCATATCTCTTATTCTGAGTCCTTCCCTGGGGACATTATCGCTTCTCACTGAGGTCATCCTGCTGTGAGAGAAGCCAGGGAGTCTAAAGCAGAGACTTGAGCTTATCTCTTCTGTAGAGACTGCCAGTTCGGCCAGCACTAAGGCAGGCATTTCCCTTCCTGGCTCCAGGGTTGTTGTTGTTGTTATTATTTTTTAGACTCCTCTGACTTTACTCTACAACCCAGGCTCACCTTGAACTTGTGATCCTCCTGCCTCAGCCTCCTGAATGCACCACCACTCCCAGCTCCCCCTTTAAAATAAAATTATTCAGTGTATAAGAGAGGATCAGATGTAGCTTTGTGTGACTTCTTGGGCCCGCACTGTAAAGTTTGAGTTCTATAAGAAGAAGGGAAAAAAAAAATCCAAAAGAAAGGAAATTGGCTTACAAACCAAAACCTTACCCACAAATAAAGGTACTGACTGAACTTTAATAATACACAAAAGAGGTTCAGAAGCCCTCCTGTTGCCTCGCAATCATTTGCAAAGTGTCCAGAGGTTGGAGAGGGCTCAGCTGCCCCCAGGACCACAGCAGCAGGGGCAGCACCTTCTGCATGTGTGCTCTATGAGCCCGGGCTGAGAGCTGACAGCAGGCCTGGCGGGAGGCTTGAGACATCTTGGTCATGATGTCTTCCGTGCATGCTACATAGCTCCTCTCACCTTGCCATCTGCTGGGAGGAGCACTGAGCTTTTTAATTAAAACTAGGCTGTTTCGGGTTCTATTCCAAGTCACGTCTTTTCGCGATAGGATGGAGCCTCTGTGGGGTGCTCACACCTTTCCAAAACCCAATTTAACAATAGTTCCTTCTTTTTTCTTTTTTTTTTTTTTTATTCTTCTAACTTTGGTAGAATACATGTGACCTAAGATTTCCCGTCGGTTGTTTTTAAAGATGCAGTTCAGGGGTGTTCTGTGCATCCTTGTGGCGTGGTCACCACACATCCCAGAACCCTCATCTTGCAAGACTAAAGCTCTACAGTCTTACTCAAACCCCCTCTGCCTCCCAGCGCCTGGTCATACCATTTCACAATCTGTCACTCTAAGTGTGGCTACTGGAGAGGGCTCACGTTACTTGATGAGATCATGTTCGCCTTTGGGCGCTGGTTATTTAGCGTGGTGGAGTGTATTGATGGCTTCAGAATTCCCTTCCTTTATAAAGTGAGTGACATACTCTGTTCTTTGGGGTCTGGTTATTCTACGTGGTGGAGTGTATTGATGGTTTCGGAACTTCCTTTATTAAGTGAGTGGCACGTTTTGTTCATCCCTTCACCCAGATACCTGCATGGCTTTCCCCATTTGACTAGAGTGGATAATACGGCTACAAACACGAGTATGCAAATGCTCTTCAAGTCCCCGTGGTGTGGCAGAGCCCACCTAGGCTGGGGGGGAGAGAGTTTGCCACGGTTCCTGTTGCCTCCTGTCCTGCCCAGACTTCCTTTGTCTGTGGACCGTGTTCAGACCACATTGACATTAAACCCAGAACTGCCTTCAGGACCACGCAGCGACACTGTGTGCTGAGGACAATCCATTGTTCCCAACTTCAGTCCTGGGCCTCCTAGGGGGTACAAGTGGGAGAAGCTGCAGGTGTAATCTCAGGCCCAGGGCTTTGTCAGATGGGTTCCGAGTCTCCTGGAATTCCATCTGGGGCTTTGCCCCAGAAACTGGTCATTTCAAATGGCCTTGATTTCATGGGTGGCAAGAGATTTCTACTCTTAGGACCCGTGGAAGGGGGTAAGGGTTGCGTCCCCAAGGCCAAATCTGAGCTCTTGGGCTGGTTGCCTTCAACCTGATTGCCCTCAAAAGAAATGGGTCCTCAGGAGTGGGTGCCTTCAAGGGACTGCAATGTGCAGGCCCCGACATATAGTTGGCAAAAAAGAAAAATATATACCTTCCCTTCTCTCTTTTCCTTTAAGCTGGCAGCGTTTGTTTAAAGAAACTGTTTGAAGGGCACCCAGTAAGGCCCAAGCGCTCCCCCCCAAAAAACAGAATTTCTCTAGCATGACCTTGGCAAATGATCTTTCACCTTGAACCCTGTGACAGAAAAGCTGTTTGGCACAAAGACTTGCTCTGGGGTGTTCTATCCACCTGACAATATCCATATGATTTCACGGGCTGTGACTCTGTCCTATTAGAGCAGCGATCGGGCTTTACATTAAAGCCACTTAAATTCTATTCCAGATTTAAAGACATGTCAAGTTTTTTTTTCCTTTTTACTAATAGGTATTAGTAAGTGTACTTACCAGGACCAAAAAGATAATAGTAATATTTTATCCTCTTGCTCTTGTCTTTGGAGGACTTAAATCTACACCATGGCCTGGCCTGTAGCATATGTAAACTGTTTGAGAGGTGTAATTAAAATTCTTTTAGGTAAATCTCACTAGGTTTCCCGTTAGGGAGTGGATGTGGTCTAAGTCTGTTTTGCAGCAATCCCCCCACCGTTTCTAGTCCAGACTTGCTTTGATTACTTTTATGTCCCTATATGTTCACGTAATTCTTCCTTATTATCTTTCTGGAAACATCTATTGCACATTCGGACACACCTTGTGGTCATTCTATTTGCACCTGTTAAATTAAAAAGCTAATGAATGTTCCCTTTGGATCTTCCTGAATTATCTACCTTGTTTTCACAGTCACTTTCTTCTCTGCTCAGGATGTCAGGGTGTGTGTGTGTGTGTGTGTGTGTAGGGGGTGTTCATAGATAGGAGTAGCAGGTTGTCACACTCCCAGAGTTTGGGTAGGGGGTAAAAACAGTTCTTGAGCCATTTCTAATCCTGTTCTCTTTTCTTTTTTGCTCATCTTCCTGCCTCCCTGCCTCTGGGGACACGGAACGCGGATGGCCCATCATCTGGAAAAAAAAAATTGCTGGTTGCGGGGATGCGGATAACGTGGTGAGTCCGGAAGTGAATATTTAAACGTGCGGTCTCGTTCTTTGTGGAAGAACAATTTGCCAAGTGAAATTCTTCGATGGGAAATTTTCTCTGGCATCTGCTGTCTGTGTATGAGGTCACATGCTTGGGGGTCAGAGTTCAACCTCCTGAGGTAGCGAGGGAAAGTCAGGAAGAAGTCCCAAGCTCCTGTAAATAGAAATCAACCATTCACATTGCACAAAGACAATAGTCAGATATTTTTGACGGATGTTTTTCCTCCCTTCTTTCGCTTTGGGTTTATGCTATCCTTCACGGCATCTCACGACAAAGCATTTGAAGATGTCCCGTCGTCTTCAGAGTTCTGTTCTGCTATTTTTGAAGGCTTTTATTGAGTCATGCCCCTAAGTCACATGCTTCAGCTCTTTAAAATATATTTGTCATTTATGGCAGAGATAAATTCAAATGATCTCTGTTTGTGAAGACTTTGTGATGGAGCGTGCCGTTTCGGGAACGGCACCTTGCTGGTGTGTTTACGTGAAGGATGCTAGGCACCCGACTGTGTCAGTCTCCTTTTTCCCATAGGCAATGCTAGAGATGGGATCAAAACTCCGCAGTAGCAAGATTGTTGAGTATCAGTGTGACTTTGTCCTTCTAAGCCTGAGGAGGAGTGAAGGGCAAACCTGCTGCTGTACTATATGTAGGACCAGGAAGGAAAAATGGAAAACATAAGTGTATATAATGTGTGTAAATGTGTATACGCATGCGTAGAGGTATAAACATATATATTTTAAACACATTTCCCAAGGATGGTGGAAGCAGGATTCTGAGAGAGCCTTTGGTTGGAATGATGCTGGAGGAGGGACTGGTCCCGTATCTTCGCCACTTTAATTAAAGGATATAGAATAGCTAATTGCAAAATCAATTTCGTCAAGACTGACCGCCATAGGAAGCTCATTGTCTTGGTCCTGAGACCTTCACTCCTCTCTGTCTCCTCTCGATTCACTTCTAACTGCCAGGTCACAGCCTGAGGCGGGAGCAAAGGCGTTTGTAGTGGCAATCTGTTAGGTTTGAAATTTCTAAAATTATCTGAAGGTTAGCATGGAAGCTGGCACTTGGAAGACTTTCTCTTTTGGCATAAGTGATTTGGGAATCTTTATCTTCGAATATTCAGTTGCGCACACATAAACTTAAGAGTGTATGTCGTTAGGTTTATTCCATTGAGCCGTGAGGAGCCGATTTGACTCAATGCCTGCCTAATCAACTATTGACTGTTACATTCTGTGTTATGTGATGGTTATTCAGTTCGACATCCCAAATTTTTTTTTGAGGTTCTCCCTGTACCTTCCTCAGGTCTTTTTGTCTCCATTTTCCTCATAGGCAGTGATAACCAGCTATGCAGGGGTCCATTCCCTTCCAGTAATAGTCGGTAGCCAGATCCTGCTTCCTTGGAACTGATGCCCAGGAGCTGCGTCTGTGAATTCTCCATCTGTCCAGGACCTTGAGTGCTTTCTGGGGATATTACATGATGCTCAGGGAATCCTCAGAATCTCAGATGCGAAAACTGCAAAGAACTGGCAATGTTGTTTTCTCTCCGTGGACTTTGTTACAGTGTACATGATTCCTCATTGCCTGCTCTTTCTGTGACCCTGTTGGGGAATCTTTGGATTTTTGAGGTTGTCTGGGTTTCGTGCTTTTTCTCCCACCATGCATGGAGAAAGGTGTGCACCCGCTTGGGCAGTGACGGCTCCTGCTCTTTAAGAAACAGCAGATGGACTTGTCACAGGTTCAGGGTGGCACACTCATGGTCACTTTCCTACTGGCTCCTAGGACCCAGGTTATAGATTGGATATGAGCCTTAAGTCCGTTCAGCTTGGCTACTGGAACTGTTACCATCTTACTTGACAGCAAAACAAATTGAGTTACAGACATCAGCTTGCTGAAGGCCGCGGAGAAGCAAATTGAAGAGCGTGGCTTTAATTGGGGGAGTTGGATTGTAGTGTTAAGTAGTGTTTAGTGTTGCCTTACATACTTTCTGTTAACCGGCCTCACGTGCATCTTGACGCTGTACACTAAGGCAGACTCCAGGTGCACACTAAGGGACACTAGACCACGCCCATTTCATTCTGACTTCAGCTAAAAGTTCTTCCGTGAAACAAAAGCAGCCATGCCTTGGTGGTGGAGCATGGATGACAGGCGCGATTATAAAGCATGTTTGGAGGTGGCGTGGCCTGTAGAGCTCCTGTCCCTAGAGAAACATCTTTGCATCCAACCGGACGTTCATACTTTGATGCAACCGCACACAGGTTAGGAGCAAAACGCAAAGAGAATCTAATCCTTTTCCAGGTTCTAATAAAATCTTGCACCAACAAATTCCATTTGGGTTTTTGACTCTTGTTATCGAGTGTTGAAGCTTCCAAATCTAATCACGAGCACTCGGCTAATGGCTAATTTTCTGCTTTATTAGGCAGGATAATAAGGCTCTTCTCAAAATCAGAGACATGACAAGTGGAACGTTATCTTGGTCGGTTGCCCCTCATGTTCCTTTCAAGAATCTCCATCAATGGGTACAAGAATGAGCTGAGCCCAGCTAGGGAGGGTGTGGTTGGGGCACGAGCACTGCCCGTACCCTCCTTCTCTGGGCTTGCGAGGGTCAGCGCCTTTTCTAGCTCCCTATGATCTTCATTTCACCTTAGTTCATCTTCTGACACCATAGTGTCATGTCCAGACCACATGCTTCCCCATCTTAAGCGGTCCAGCACTTGGACTGCTTTTGGCTTTGGTGTTTTCTAGTATAGTCTACAGCAACCCCGAAAAGAGTAGAACCTATGTAGGGGTGGCACAGCAAATTGTCACTAATAAGCTGAATGCTAAATTTAAATAAAAGAGTGTGTGAATGTATGTGTACTTTTAATGTGTGTGAGCATGTGTATTCATGTGTGTGCATGTATGTGCATGCGTGTGCATGTGGAATCCAGAGGTCAACCTCGGTCAGGTATTGTTCTTCAGATGCTGTCTACATTGCTTTTGAAACAGAATCTCACTGTCCCACTGCTCACCAAGTAGACTCGGCTGGCTGGTCATTAAATCCCAAGGACCCTTTTGTCTGCCTTCCCAGCATGGTATTACAAGCGGACACCATCCTGGCTGCCTTTTCACAGGGTTCTGGGAATTCAGCCAAGGTCCTCACGCTTGGGTGGCAAGCACCTTATAACTGTCAGGCCCTATCATCATCATCATCATCATTTTAATTTACCTATTTTTATGTGTTTGGGTGTTTTGTCTGAATGTATATCTATATATCACATGCATGCTTAGAACCCTCAGAGGCTAGAAGAGGGCATCTTATTCTCTAAATTGGAGTTAACAAATGATTGTAGGCCAACAGATGGGGGCTGGGACTTGAACTGGGGTCCTCTAGAAGCATAGGCTGTGCACTTAACTGCTGAGCTATCTCTCTAGCTCTCAGTCTGACTTTTTGCATGGGTTCTGGGGATTCAACTGAAGTCTTCATGCCTCAGTGGCAAGCGGTTTACCAACTGTCTCACAAGCCCAATAAAGAATTTTCTTTTAAATTAGAATGGAGGTTACTACCAAAGAAACATCCCCAACATTGGCTTTTAACCTTGTATTTCTGAGTGGTGGGGGAGGGAAAGAAAGACACAGAAAAGAGAGGAAGGAAGGAGAGGGAAAGACAGAGAGAGAGAGAGAGAAAGAGAGAGAGAGGGAGAGAGAGAGAGAGAGAGAGAGAGAGAGAGAGAGAGAGAGAGAGAGCAGGACCATCAAGGCCCCAGAGGTTCTGTCCTGTCATCAGAATTGATATCTGCCCTATTGCCTAAGTTCATGATACAGAGACAATTATTCAGGTCACTAAGAGTTTCTTTAACGCTTGTGTGTCGTGATTTTATGTTTATTAACGATGCGGTTTTATACAGATGGACAATCTGTAGGTAGTTAGACTAAACTGGGTGAAGAAAGCGTGAACATTTATGTCATGCATAAATGTCCATCAACATGCTCTCCCCGGATGACAATAATTTGCCTGTTCATCTATCTGGCTTTGTTCGTGCCAGGAAGCCTCACGTATTTCTAATTTTCCATGTCTTTCTTCCTCTCTCTCTCTTGATCTGATAGCCACTGCTGTTTGTTCTAGCCGGCTCCTGCCAGGGGTCTAGTAACCTTCCTTTCCCCACCCCTCCTGGGTCAGGACTTTGAGAACTTTGGTCACATCAACCCTTCCTCCCCCAGCTCTTCCCAGATCCACCTCCCCAGCCTCTTAGTGCACCTGGTCCCTGTCTTTCTTACCCAGCTTCGTAGATTGCTTGGGAGAGAGGGATTTGCCTTCCTCGCCCCATGCAGGTTTCTGAAATTCAGAACAGAGGCTGCAACGTCAGTGACTTCTGTGCCTGACACCTGCTATCTGGCAGGCTGTCACAGCTGTTTCTTGAGAAGTAGGCCTTGAAGTGGACATTGAGGACTAGCTTGCCTATTATCCAGTGTCTCTGGAAACATCAAAGAATAAAGCAGGCATGAGCAGAGGGAGAGCCAGCCTTCATTTCAGTTCCAACCTCAGTCAGTCTGATGGGGTTGAGTCTCAATCCCTTCTAATCAAAGAAGCCCTGGGTATTTCTAGGCCTATATGAACTGGTGGTTTCAGAGGGTGGCTGCCCTCGAGGAGGTATGATCTAGAGCTGTCTGTCTTCACTAGGGGCCATTTCTAAGGGAGCTCGATACCTGGGGGCCCCTTGCTAGTAGCACTTCCAGCAGCTGAAGAATCCCAAATCCTTCTCTCTTGTGAGGGGTACCAGAAAAGGATAGCATAGCTACACTTACACGTAGCCTTTTGTGACATTAACTAAAGAGGAAAAAATGCTTATGGATTTGGGGCATGGAGGAGTAAGAAGAAATAAAACAATTAGAAGATTTCAATTTTAATAGAAGAGGATTTTAATAAAGCAGATTTTTCTTTGACTAAGAAGATACGATTCTCAGAGTCCCCTTGGGGTTTAATTAAGAGCTAGGACTATAGCTCAGTGGCAGAGGGCATGCCTTGCATGTGTAAGCCCTTGCATCCCATCTTTAGCAACACACACACGTGCAAATGCATGCATATTCACACACACACACATAGACATACACATATACTATGCATATTCACATATACAAATTCATGTGCACCAGAAATGCACAGAGAGAGTGAGAGAGAGAGTGAGAGAGAGAGAGAGAGAGAGAGAGAGAGAGAGAGAAGGTTTAATTAAACATTCTAGCTCCAAAGGCAGTAATTAGTACATTTCAACTTTCCTAATATTAAAACCTCTGACCTGAAGATATAGCTCATTGATAGAACATTTGCCTAACATGAAAGGCCTTGAGTTCAGTACCAGCAATACACATGTACACCCCACCACCCCACAAAATAAATAAATAAATAAATAAATAAATAAATAAATAAATAAACCTTTCACTTATTCTATAAACATCTATTGATTAAAGTATATGAATTCATTTTAAAAAGTCAAATACCAGGGGGTTAGATGGATATTAAACAAGGGCTTGACAGGGACATTATTGAAGACATGACCACAGTGTAAGGAAAATTAAAGGATAATTCTAATGTTACTATACACAGGGCAAACCAGAGAATAATCCATCAATACTGACAAAGATGGGAGTAGGTGGGCGGTCATTTGGAGTGGTCTAAATGCATGCATGTATTTACATGGTTATGAGCGTATGCCTGCCTGCGTGCTGTATGTGTGTTTGTATGTGTGCTTGGACTCCTTGGGAATGAGATGTTACCTGAGCTAAGCCTTAAGCCTCTAGAATTTTGAGTTCGGCTTCTCCAGAAAACGTTAATTTTCACTCCTCCCCTCCCCACAAATGCTCTTATTCCACATCTTCACCTTCTGCGCCTGCTCACATCCGTGTGGTGTAAGGAGAGGCACAGGGCAGGTCTGGACTAACAATGACGTCAGAATCATCCCTTTGACCGGTTCGACTCCTGTAAATGAACAAGATTCCTAGGTCTGAAAACACTTTTCAGTCCCAGGCTGGGGTCTTCAGGCTCTGCACACAGGTCTAACCTTGTACTGTTGCCCACTGTCCCCACTCACCCTGTGTCCCTGGCCTTCTATGACTCAGAGCTGCACAGAATGGAAGGCCTTCAAATCCTTTCTGCCATGTTCTGGAAGACTCCGCCTTTGCTCACTTACCCTAGGCTCCTCTCCTGTCCATGACTTCGCTGGGTACATGGTTCCTTTGTTTTCTCTTGCTCAGTTAATAGTGCTATTGATAGATAAGATACTATGTGTCTCTCTCAAAGGTTTAGGAGAAAGGAAAGAAAAATCCCAGCAGCCTAGATTACAAAAGCAAAGTTCTAAATCGTGCTCAAGAGGCAGCGCAGATGATAAGGAAGTAGTTAAACATTACTTTGCTTAGAAAGTAATTGTACTCAGGACTGATAGTGAACATCAGCAAAATGAGAAACAATTGATTCATCAAGTTCTTCCTCCTCCCCTCCCCCCAGTTAGAGAAAGGGCTTACTAGGCACGGGACTTGAAAATCTGTTTTAGTCTCCGTGTGGCTTTCTTTATCAGCCATGTTCCTATCATTCCTAACAGCCTATATTCACAAATTGCTCATCACTTGATCAGCCCATACTCCCACAGTATCCCCTTACCACGGACCCTTTGTACATCTCCTACCAGTATCGAAGCCTGTGTCAGTACCAGGACGGCAGGTCCTTACAAGGAAAGTTACCGCTGGTCCTGGTACCATACACAGAAGGTGAAGCCAAATCAACAGAGATGCAAACATGTACAGTCCTCTGCCTTTCTTTCTTTCTTTTTTGATTTTTTGAGACTAGGTTTCTCTGTGTAGCCTTGGACATCCTGAAACTCACTCTGTCGACCAGGCTGGCCTCAAACTCACAGTGATTCACCTGCCTCTGCTCCTTCAGAGACCTGGGATGAAAGGCAAGTACCACCACCTCCAGGACTCACTTTCAAAGCTACTGTGGCTGCTCTTGCCTCTACCTTAAGCACCAAGGTGTGGGGCTGAGGCAGCAGCAGGATAGTCAGGACTTGCTAGTCCGTCGGCCTAGGTGAAGATAGCAAGCTCCAAGTTTAGGGAACAGCTTCATTTCAAGAGGAAAAAGTAGAAAATGAAAGATCAGGAACTGGATGTTCCTCTCTGGCCTCTGTACCCGAGCACGAATTTGTACACTTGCTCCCCTGCCCCCATGTATAGTAAAGAAAAAGAGAATTATCTCTGTTATCAAAAAAGATGAGTCACTCCAAAGCGTCGTTCTTCTTTATTCCTGTCTGTGTGCTTTTATAACTCATTTATGGAAGCAGGAGTTAATACCTGGATTCTTAGATCCAGCAACAGACTTACAAAGGAAAAAATAATCAGGCTGTATCTGCAAACTGAGAGGCAAACACGGCAGCGGTTGATTGCCTGCAACAGGAGGAGATGTCTGGTTACACACAGAGCGGGGTTTCTGGGCTGCCTCTCACTGCCTTGTGCTTATCTGCCCCATCCAACCTGTTTCTTGGACTTCTGGGAAGAATTCGTGTGAGGTCAGTGACTCATACCTGTTCAAAGGTTCCCAGGCCACACAATTCGGTCGTCAGCAGAACATCTTGCCTGGCCTGAGAGAAATCTAAAGAGAGGCGGAAGAAAATGCCTCCACAACATTTTATGGCCTGGTAAACGGTCAGGTCAGGGCCAGCGGTTGTCAGCAGAAGCACCAGAAACTGAACCAAACTGGCACTGCTCTTCTGAACTTTGCAATCCCAGCAGGTTGGTGGGGTAGGAAGATAATTCGAGATAGCTCAGGGAGCCGGCTCGGCAGCCTTGGAGAACCATGGCCTGCATCTGTCTATCCTGAAGAGACCTTGAGTTGTGTGTGTTTCCTGTACATTTTATCTCTAGCTGGAGCCCACTGCAGGCTCAGGAGTGTTGTTAAAGCCATTTTTTTTTTTTTAATGTAAGCCTCACTAGCCCTTAAGGGAGCCCGTACCTCGTGACATCAGCAGCTGCTCCTTCTGAGTAAGGGATTCCTGTTTTTCCACATCACAAAAAGCAGGGAGATTTGAGTGAAGTTTAGGAAGTTTTATTGTTGTTGTTTGTTTTGTGTTTTTTTTGGGGGGGCTCCCCCCAGTATTGTATTTCCAACAGGAAGGTCATAAATTTTTTGAACTTAAGTCGTTTTATATGCAGGAGAGTCAACCTGGTTAAGCTGATGTCTGGGCACCCTCAAAGACTTCACACTATCTTTGTATGGGAACCTAGAGCACCTCAATAGTCAACATGGTAGGAATATTCATCTTAATCCCCCCCCCCCAACTCGAAAGATAATTAATTCCTTCCTTCTTCCTTCCTCCTTTCCTTCCTCTTTTCCTTCCTTCCTTTTCAATAGAATTGTAGAGTTTAAGGCTATGTTGAATGTTTTTTTTTGCTTTTTATTTTCTTTTTAATCAATCCAAAGCTTGTGCTATGAGCGCCACCTAGTGCAGATTTCAGGTCAAGAAAATAACGTGAATTTTCAAAGGGACAAAAATTAGCAGAAATTGCTCGTTACAAAATTGTAAAACAAAAGACGACGCTAGTTCATGAAGTGCTTTGATGGTTCTGGGAATTCGGGAGATTGCTGTGATAGAGGAATTATTTTTTAAAAGCATTATTGCATATGCTTATTTTGTATTTGTGCGGGGATGATCATGGAATCAATTCTCTCCATCACATGATCCCAAGCTTAGTGGCAAGCGCCTCCACCCACTGAGCCGTCTCACTGGCCCACAGAAAAGTTCTTAATCAGTCTCCCGTTTCTCCACAAATTCTTATTTCATATACTTTTTTAAGGCAATGATTTCATCACTTATTTGCCAGATCTCAATTTTAGGTTGTAATTGTTGCCTTTGCCTGTGGAGAATGGGTTTAGAGGCAATATTTCTGGTGATAAAACACAAAAAAAAGTGTCTTAAAATTAAGCAGTTCTGAAATGGTTCAATAGCTGACTTACAGTTACCTTCTGATTTGTTTTGTTGTTGTTGTAAACTGGGGACTGTGTTTTGATGGACAGTTTAATTAAATTTTTCATAACATCATCCTATTGTATTTGGAAAGCGTCTATGTTATATCCGGCTTTATGATTCAGACTTGTTTGCTTAGTAACCAAGTGGTATTATCCCGCAGTTGACATGGTAACTTCTTCAATTTTGTAAATAGATTCTATCCCTTCCATTTTCCTCTCACAGAGGGAAATTTCCAGTGCTTGTACGGCTTGCTCAGGGTGGAGGATTGGACAAGAATGGCTCCCAGAGGCTCGTGTATTTGGGATCTTGGTCTTTAGTTGGTGGAACTGTTTGGGAAGGATTAGTAGGCATGGATTAGGAGGGTTGTGTCATTGGGGGTGGGTTTTGAGGTTTCAAAAGCCCCTCAATTCCCAATTTGTATTCTCTCTCTCTCTCTCTCTCTCTCTCTCTCTCTCTCTCTCTCTCTCCTATCTCTCTCCCTCTCTGTCAAGGACTTGTGGATCAGTTGTAAACTCTCAACAACTGCTCCTGTTCCCTGCCTTCTGCCTGCTATTGTGTTCCCCACCATGAGGATTATAGACTCTAGCCCTCTGGAGTCATGAGCTCCTCAATTAAATGCTCTTATTTCCTTGGTCATGGTGTCTCTTCACAGCAATAGAAAAGTAACTTAGGCGGGCAGTGAGTTCTGAGAATAGAGTGTAAATACAATCATTTAATGAGGAGATACCTTCTGAGAAATCTGTCACTGGGTGATTTTCCTTTTGAGTGAACACCAGAGAGCACAAATTGAGATGCTTTCAATACTGATGTCCCGGGCTGGAGAAATGGCTCAGTGGTTAAGAGCATTACCTGTTCTTCCAAAGGTCCTGAGTTCAATTCCCAGCAACCACATGGTGGCTCACAACCACCTGTAATGAGGTCTGGCGCCCTCTTCTGGCCTGCAAGCATACATGCAAACAGAATATTGTAGACATAATAAATAAATATTCAATACTGATGTCCCTAGGTGATGCGGCATTATGGGACAACCATCGATTGTGACTCATTGTCGGTTTAAATGTTCTTATGGGTGACAACACTAAAGTACTTTGAACTAGAGAGTGTTTGTGAACCACCTGCCCTCAGGCACCCAAAGAAGCCAGAGGAGGATGCTGATGCCTTGGAACTTGGGTTATAGGTGGTTGTGAGCCATCTGGTTTGTATGCTGGAAAGTGAACCTGGGTTTTCTACAAGAGTAGCATGTGCTCTTAACTGCTTAGCCATATTTTCATCTATCTCAACAGAAGACAATTGTATTTGCATGAGTTTGGGCATTTAATCTGCTATAATGTGTGTGTGTGCATGTGTGTGTATGTGTGATGCACTTGTGTGCTGGTACATGTGCCTGTGACTTCACATGGTGTCTGCAGGAAGACACAGTGTCCTGTTCTGTCACTTTCCACTTTGTCCTTTGATGCAAGGTCTCTTCCTGAGCCTGGAGTTGTTGTTGGCCAAAAGCCACAACGTTCCCCTCATCGCTGCTCCCCGCTTACCCCGCAGCTCTGGGATTGCAGGCACCTGCTGACATGCCTGGCTGTTTTGCAGGGGCCCTAGGATCTGAACTCAGGTCTTCATGCCTGTGAAATAAGCCCTGTTACCTGTCAAGACCTACAATACATTGCTTTAAGTTTACTAAGAAAATCCAGCTTCATGTCGGAATGTAGTTGGAAAATGGAAAAGACCTTAATTAGTTTCCTAGATAATTGTTTTGTCTTGGTAGCTTCAGGAAGGGAGTTTGATCCAAGAGGTTCCAGGCCTTCACCCTTAGAACCACTGATCTGCTCAAGATGGGGCCTAGTTCTAAACTCAGCTACCTGGTACTAGCTGTGATGCCCAGGAGTTCCTGAACTCCCATGGCACTGTTGGGGGGACCTAGCACAGAAGAGGCACTCAGTGAAAGTGTGAGCCCAGAGTTGTATGGCACTGACAAGGGCATGTGGCTTCTCTGGCCTCGGGTGCCAGAGATCCAAGCCAGAGAGGGCAGTCCCACTCAGGGGCTGGGGAGAGAGTGCTGCTAGTGATAGGCCAGGGTCACCTGTCCTGGACTCTGGGGCAGCTTCTATCAGTCCTCCGTCCTTCCTCCAGAACGAGCTTGGCTTGTAGGATTTGCATGACTTCCCCAAACTCTGGATAGATGTAGGAAACCGACTTTAGTTATTACTGAAATGAAATACAATAAAAAAAGGATTTTTATATTGTGCATAAGTATATACAATATATTTTATTTATATTGTATATAAATATATACAATATATTCAATTTGAATATGGAATGCAATATTAAACAAATGACAGAAAAATAAACCATGGAAAGCAAACACCAGGAGAATGGAAACATGCTCCTGAGAAGGCTTTCCAGACCTTGACGCGGGCTGGCTCCAGTTCCCTAAGTAGTGGGAGCCCTGAGGGCCTGACTTGCGATCTCTAAGGAATGTCCATAGGACTGAACAAGCCACCACTGAGGAAGGGGCTGAGTCCACGCCCTCGTACAGGACAAGAGTGTGGTGTTCTGAATCTGAACGCACTGAGGTCGTGAGACAGGTCCAGGGTAAGGGTCAGTGAGGCACCAGGGTACAAAAAGAAAACAGGGACTGGACAGACCTGATGCCATCCCAGGATGGTAAGAAACAGAGCAGACTGAAGCTGGAACCCCCCCCCCCAGCAACCTGTCCTGGGGATGTCAGCATGGATGTGAAAGAATTTGATCTAAGCCAAATCTTGTAGAACATTCTATGGTCTTATTTAATGGTGTCCAGGTCTTGGAAAAGAAACTTCAAAATTCTGGGAAATATATTTCTAAAAGGTCATTTTTTAAATGTTCTCAAAGGGCTTATGGAAAAAGACTTAATTGTTGAAGATGTATGCATGTGACCTATGAAAAAGTTTTCTTATTGAATTATCAGAAGGATGGCATAATGCTTTTATTTTGAAAGAACACTTTAGTCATGGCAATAAAATTTCCACAAATAATTCATCTTTATAAAGAGGTCAGGAAGAGAGAGAGAGAGAAAGGTTGGCTTCTCACAGTCTCTTTGATAGGTGATCCTTTTTTAAGGGATCCTTTTCTCTGCGGGTTCTTGGTACAACCATACGACGTTGACATCATCGACAAGTTTGGCTGTCTCTGGTCGAGACACATTGTAACCTCTTTTGTCATCTGCCTCAGGGTCCACAACCGGCTTGCTTTAGAGGACCACCCTAATCAGAATGCCGTGAGACCCTGGTCTCATATGTGGCTATGCTACTTTGAGTGGGTCATGTCCCATTATTGAAGGTTTCCATTTGCTGATTGGTAACGTTCAAGACAAGATCAAATCCACATTTCTCAGAAGGTCCTCCATAGAGCACACATAACCTGGAGTTTGTTAGAAACGCATTCCCGGGTCCCTCCCTTACCCACTGAAATATAGATGACAGAGGGGGTGGGGGGAGCAGTGTTCTCGTGAGCTCACGGGCTATTCTGTGCAAGCTGCTCTGGGAGCCACAGGGCTAGGTGCTTTCTATGGGTCTCTGTAAGTCTCCCAACCTAAGATTCTAAGGAGACATATGCGTTATTCAGGCCTTAAGGAATATCTTGGTTTAAATGAGAATCCCCTCTGCCACCCCCCAGGAGGCTCATATATTAGGGCCCAGCTGATGAACTGTTTGCAAGGATTAGGACCAATCAGAACAGAAAGTTGTGTTTTGAAATATCCAGATGATGGGAGTTGTCTGAGATGTCGCATCTATTGCTGAGTCATCCCATAAAGTTCTCAGAGAGTATTGTGAACACAAGGTTTAGTTAGTCAAAAACAGACTCAGCCGGTTACGTTCATATGTTTCTGCAAATGTGCACACATATATGTATGTCACAATAATCGTCAGAGAAAAAGATGCTGTCAACACAAAAGTAGGTTACATGGGCAAGGCTAGAGTGAAAAAGGGCAGGGAAAAGTAATGTCAATAAAAAGTATATATTGATAAAAAAATAAAATAACTGTCAGCCAGCCATAGTGGTGCATACCTTTAGTGCCAGCACTTGGGAGGCAGAGGCAGGTGGATCTTTGTGAGTTCAATGCCAGCCTAGTCTACATAGGACAGTCAGAACTACATAGTGAGACCTTGTACTAAGAAGAGAGAGAACAGTTGTCAAAAATACAATTAGTGATTTCTAAATCGCTTTAGGACTGTAGTATCTTTAAAACTTAAAAACAACTGGTAAGTTTTCCAGAGAGAGAATCACACATTAAAAAGTACATTACATTATGTTTACCAGTGGATAGAATGTATTTCCTCAGTATCCATGAGCAATATGTTCCAGGAAACTCTCAGATCCCCACATGTGCGGCTCTTCAAATCCTTCAGATAAAATAGCATGTTCTCATGCCCCGTGCATGTCATCCCACATGTTTAAAAGCATCTACATGGGACTTCAGCCCTGTGAGGGTGGGAAGCCGTGGAAAGAGCTGCTTCTTGTGGAAGTAGAAGACTATAGAGGTGGAATCTTACAGAAAATAGATTATTTCTGTTTGTGTCTTTTATTTCAGTGCAAGACCTTCCAGGAAAACCTTTTCCCATCCACGTTTTCATAATGAGTCACGGAGATGTCACATAGCGTGCAAGTTTGCTATGCTGTGTCGTTTAGGAACTAGAGAAGGGAGAATATATCTATGTATGATCAATAACAGACACAGATTTTCTGACTATGTTAAATCCACAGTTGCTTGAACCCTTTTTGTAGAATCTGTGGGTGGAGGGCTGACTGTATATGATTTCTGGGGGTTTACAGCCCTCCCTTTGACCATCTCAAAAGTCATGGTCTTCACGATCATGGTTAAGCAGCCCTGACTTAGAAAATGTTTGGATGCAAGGTTAAGGAGAGAAAACACATGTCCAGGAATTAGGAAGAAAATCCCCTCCAGTTTCTATATGCTTATAGAATATACACCAGGCTCTTGCTGATGGGGAAGGCACAGTCTAGGGTGCCGGGGAGGATTCTCTTCCTATTCTTTGTAAACTTTGATATCATGGTTGTGAAAGTGAGCAGGACAGACACGAACAACAGATTCTTTCTTCCTCCTTCTAAGGGGAGGGGTTCTTTACAGATAAAGCCCACGAATTGACTTTCTGGTGGCTCTCAAGGTGGACAGGAAGGGAGGACCCTCTGCATGTTACGAAGATGGCCATAGACATGGATGGAAGATGGAGATCTATTTAGGAGCTGGGTTGGCCTTCCGAGGAGAGAGTTTATGGCTAGAAATCAATGGGCCTTTCAGTGCGAACCCATGGCATATATCTCTAAAAGGGTTGCAGTTTAGACTGTCTTACGTTAATGTGCACTCTGCAAGGCCCCGCTTTAGATCCAGGGAGTCTCTTAGAAGCTGAGAATTCCTCCCAACTGAAGGTATTAGGTCTTCAACAATTAGGCTGCCCTCCTTACCGAGGAAGTCACTGCTGTGTGCCCGGAAGTTATTGTCCAGAATTTGGAACTGTAGCTCAATTTCAGCATTGAAGAAGGCAACAGACGAGTCATTTCTGAGGGCTTAGAGGCTAGTAAGGTTCAAGGCAGGGATTCGTTAATTCTACATACTTAATAGGTGTTCATAAGGCGCCGCTTTACAATCCTCTAACAAGATTTAATTAATTCTTACAAGGAAGATAATTTTCTCGTTAATTCCTAGACCTTTCCAATTATAATATGATAGTTTTGTCTTGATGACCTCATGTCACCCAGTGGTGTTTCTCCATTATTCAGTTCTGGGAGAAATAAGGGCAATAGGAAATTTTTTTCTCATTTGATTAATTGTTCAGCCTTAGTTAGTTTTCTCTGCTAGACTACATTAGAGCGTCAAGGCTGGGCGAGCCTTCCTAAGCTCTGTGTGAAGGCAGCAAGCCATTTAAGGGGCTGGTTCTTTTTCTTTCTTTCTTTTTTCCTTTTTTTCTTCAAGACAGGGTTTCTCTGTATAACAATCCTGCCTGTCCTGGAACTCACTTTGAAGACCAGGCTGGCCTTGAACTCAGAGAGATCTACCTCTGCCTCCCAAGTGCTGGAACTAAAGGTGTGCACCACCGCAGCTGGTACGTATAAAGCCAGCCTGGTCTACAAAGAGCTAGTTCTTTTTTTTTTTTTTTTTT
>NW_004949118.1:2675993-2679614 GCF_000317375.1 Microtus ochrogaster | reverse complement strand
GGGGGTGGGGTGGGAGGGGGGGTAAGGGGAGAACATGTTATCTTTGGGGAGAGTTAAGGCAGAAGGGGAGGATGGGGGGAACTTGGGGGAAAAAGGAGGATTGGGATAAAGGAAGGTTGGATAAGGGAGCACGGAAGCACAATTCAAAGAGCTAGTTCTTATGGCTGCCTTCTGTACAGTTTGGTGAGCTGGGTCTGGTGGCACATACCTGTGACTCAGCATTCTGGTAGGCCCAGGCAAGAGTGTTGCAGGTTCAAGGCCTGTGTGAGATACAGAGTGGGTTCTAAGCCAGCCTGGGCAGTTTGGTGAGAGCCCAGCTGAAAATAAGGCGAAACAGAACTGGATGTAGCACAGTGGTAGAATGCTTGCTTAGCCCAGGATTGACCCCAGGTTCAATCCCCAGCACCAATGCAAAGCAAAATATTGTTGTCATCTACCCTGAAGCTAAATGACATGTAATCTGCTACCAAGGTGTGGGCTGGCAGCACTTAAAGTTTTATCAAAAAGCCCAGTAAGTTATACCATTTTGTGTATTTTATTTTAGGGCAAGGCTCTACCAGAAAAGGTCTTTTCCTATCTACCTGTTCATCCAGAGTCACATAGAACTAGAGTTCAATAGCCTAGCTTTGTACACGGCGTGCAATTAAGAAGTCCATCAACAAAACAGTCCAGCAGCCAAAGAAAAGGCACCTGGCTTGTTACCTGCTCAGCTCCTCTCAATTCACATTGATTGAAGTCATTATCTGATTAAGTTTCTGTTCCCTGAGACTGGGACAGTGTGTGTGTGTGTGTGTGTGTGTGTGTGTGTGTGTGTGTGTGTGTTGCAGCCTGTTTGATACTCACAGGGTGCCATGTTTGTATAGTGATGTCACTGGTGGAAGTATGCCAAAGACAGGACCAAGAAGGGCAGAGTGATTTATAATGGCAATTGATTTGGAAGGAAACATAGACAAAGCCAGAGCTAGCACTGCAGGCTCCCGGAAGTCTCCGGCTACATAGTTCCCCCGTATGATGAAAAGCTGTGGTTGATAATACTGCTGGCCCTGAGAACCTCCCTAGTGTAGATGGTTGGACTTGTGGTGGAGACCAGCTTCGACAATATACTGCTTACCATGGCAGGGGCATGGGGATTAGAAAAATAGATAAAGAGAATGAAGATGTGAGTAAAAATAATAAAACAGAAATATAGGATAGTGTGGCAGGGAGTTCCAGTGAATACTGAAATCACCTGTGTTTAATTTTTCATACACTTTTATATGCTAATACAAAAAGGGGAAGAAGACAGAAGACTGCCTTAACAGGATACAAAGGACAATGATGGAGGAGGGTCATCTGTCTGGGGGTTACTTTCATTGGTTAATAAAGAAACTGCCTTGGCCCTTTGATAGGACAGGAAATTAGGTAGGCGGAGTAGGCAGAACAGAATGCTGGGAGAAAGAAGCAGAGTAAGGCAGATGCCATAGCTCTCCTCTCCAAGATGGATACAGGTTAAGATCTTACAGGTAAGCCATCACCTCGTGGTGCTACACAGATTATTAGATATGGGTTAATCAAGATGTGAGAGTTAGCCAGTAAGAGGCTAGAGCTAATGGGCCAAGCAGTGTTTAAAAGAATACAGTTTGCGTGTATTCTGTGGCTTAGAGCTGGGCGGTGGGAAGTGCAGCTCCTTCAACTGGACAACAAGAACTGTTATTTGCTTCAATACTTGAGACATCAAGTCATTAGCATTCTGTTGTTTAGGCTGTGAACCCACTCTAGACCAAGTATCCTGAAGGCAGCCACTCCCAAGGTTAAACCCCCCATCTCAAAAGAAGGAGAAGTACGCTTGAATTTCCTGCCCCCTGGTCAGGGTGGAGTGGATCTACCTGTAGGAACCATCTTAATATCAGAAACACCAAGTAACCACACCCTAGGTCAGGGTGTGTAGCCACACTTGTCAACAACTTTGAATAAACTAAAACTCTCTGGCCTTCAGTCAAGATGGGAACAGGCTCACATTTTTGGGCCTCCACACACTTGTCTCTGTGACATGAGTTTTCACCATCTGTTTTACTCTTCCATCTCTGCCGTGGAGAGGCAGGCTCCGGGCTGGCTGCTTACATAGGGCAAATGGTAATGGGTCCCTCCCCTCTCTTATCACATCCCTACTTGTACACGTAGCTCAGGAGGGATGCTAGCAGCATCTCTCTGACAGCATCTCTCAGCCAGTTCACCAGGACTCCCCGCTGCCCGAGGACCATTCCTGGCATCGTCTCAACACTCAGCAGTTCACTGACTTCATTTAAAGGCTCCGTGATTATCCTTTCTTTTGATTGCCCAGGGTTATAATTGTATTTATTTCCCAATCCTTTGCTTTTGCAGCTCAGCACTGGAGTTTGTATACTTGACAAACTTGGCAGCATACTGCTTTTGTTACTAAAATACACTGTAGTTAATATTTATACTAATTGTTGTAACACAATCTGGTTGTCAAATAAAGTGTGACTTTTAGTTTTGGCAACATGGGAGATGGGTAACCCTAATGGGCAGTTTTGTTTAAAAGAAAAAAAGAAAACTAAAACAGGATGATTTTTCTAATAAGATTTTATTTGTAAAATAGCCTTTCGACTGAAATATTGTTGATTAGCTCATTGCTTTTCTGTTTTTAAAGGTAGGACACTGAGGAAATTTTCCATTATTTAAAGTATTTTTGCATGAATAAAAACCCTACTTAGCTTAATAGTCTTTCACAGTAGACAAATTGAAGATGTTCCTCAGACCGTGATTGTCTTGGCAAGGGTTTAGCGGTTTCCTCACTTTTCTGGAATGCAGAATAGCTTCAAGGATTACATCATCGATCTTTAACGTGATGGTCTTCCTTTTGGAAAAAAATGATGGATTAAAATAATTCGGGTGTTTATTTCATTTTTCCCTTCCTCTTGACATTTCTTTTTAACCCTTTCCTTAGGGGACAGGGTAAAGAGACAGATGAATAAAAATTTTACTAAAGAAAGGTGAAATATCACCAAATCCTGTAGGTCGTTGCTATGTAGTGTTGTTTCTCATCTGTGAGTGCTACATCTACCCTCAGGCTCCTCCACATTCATGGGCTGGAATCCCAAGCCCCTGATGTGTCAGGCAGTGGTGCTTCAGAGAGATGAGACGATTAGATCATAAAAGTGAGGTCCTCACGATGGCCAACATGAGCATCCCAGAGAAAGAGGCTCTTATTCCACCATGTGAGATACATGCACAGGGCCACATCCGTGAACCAGAAAGGAGTCTTCACCAGACACCACGCCTAACGGCACCTTTATCTTGAAATCTCAGAGTCTGAGACATGAGAAATAACTCCTATTATTTATCAGTTACCCAGTCTGAGGTATTTTTAACAGTGCAAACAGACTTTACAAACTTGAGAGGCATTATGATTGTATGGATCCATTAATACTTTTAACTGAAAGGAGTTGAGAGAATATGAGAGATGGAAGATGGATGAATATGGTACCTCCGTGTTGAGGAGTTTATTAATTTAAACTTGTTTTGTATCTCTTTGTAAACATTTTTTCTATTTTTTTATTTTATCTTATCTCTCCACTAACTAGCCACACCTCCCCACTCATAGCCACACCTCCCCACTCA
>NW_004949118.1:2657520-2675633 GCF_000317375.1 Microtus ochrogaster | reverse complement strand
CACCTCCCCACTCAAAACCACACCTCCCCACTCATAGCCACACCTCCCCACTCACTAGCCACACCTCCCCATACTGTTACTGGCTCCAGCCCACAGAGGCTATTGATCTTTTCTCCAACGCTACGGTGTCATTTGCACGATGTCGTGTGTGAATTCTTGCGGCTGGATCCTTCACTCATCCCAGTGCCTTTGAGATCCATGCGAATTGTACCTGTATCAACCACTGCTTCATTATATGCACATACCACAGTGTGTTTACCCACCCCTTTGGTGAAGGCTATGTCCAGCTTTGGGCAATTAGGAATTCTTGTCATGACCATGAATGTGCAGGGATTTGGTGTGTGTGTGTGTGTGTGTGTGTGTGTGTGTGTGTGTGTGTGTGTGTACATGTGTGTGTGGGTGTATGTAAAGGTAAGTGTCTACATCTCTAGGATCAATGTACAATTGCTCCATCACATGGTATGGACCTCATAAAGACCTGCCAAGCTTCCAGAGTAGTCTCCCAGTGCCCCGGTGTTCTGTGTCCTCACCAGAATTTGGTGTTGTTGGTATCTTGTATTGAAATTATTCTCACAGGTGTACGGTAACCTGGCTTTGGTGCTTGTGTTTGCTTAGTGTTGCAAACAGAACTCAGAGTCTGATACATCCTAGGCAAGCATCTGCAATGTAACTGACCTATATTTCCAGCACTGGACTTGGATTTTAAATGAGGGAAGAAAAAGACCATCCTACTAATTTGAGTTCATTCTTCTTTCTAAAGAGTTGGGGATACCTTAGAACTTCAAACATGTGTTTTTGGGAGATTTCATCCTCCATAATGCCAACTTGGGCACTAGGAATCCATGCACTGTACCCATCTGCTCTTGCCCAAGCCTTGAAAGCCCAAGGGGAAGGTGCCTGGGAAGAGAATGGATAGACCCAGAGGTGAATGGAAAAGGGTGGAGTGGCTTGCAGCTTCCTGCCTCTTGCTTCATTGTCTCCTTCCCTTCTTTCCCGTGGAAAGTAAACGGAGTGCTGCTTCCATTAACTATCTTTTCAAAGTTGCTTCTTTTACTTTAAGTTACCTTCTAAAGAGTAATTACTCCTCCCCTCGCCCCTCTGTACAGCTACAGACATTCTAGAAAAATAAAATAAAAACGTTCTAGAAAAATAGCTGAGCTAATCAAAGGATGTCTTGTCTGTTTTTGTATGAGCACAGTGTTAGCAGCTGGAATGTGACGGATGTCCTTGAGTTACCAGAAAGTCGCTCTCCTGGCAGGAGTCCTCATTAGCACACCCACAGCACCCCTGCCAGCGGATACAGTTCTGAAGAGAGATACAATATCTTTTAATCATAGAACACAATATCGGCAAATGGTAGAACACGGAGATTGGTCACTGAAGCTCAGGGGTGAGGCGTCTGTCTGGGGGAATGTAGACTACAGCAAGGCTGCTCATATCTTTGTGCATTTCCTTCGCACAAGTGTGAATGGGAGCGATGTCACAGATCTGATCATATAAACTTAATTAAATGTACCTCGCGGAGCCATGTGCCACAGTCATATGATAAACATGATATAAACGGTCTTGTGGTGACCCCCTTGAGTTAAGAAGTAACTCTTTATAATTGTCACCCTTCTTCATCCTCTTGAAGAGGTTCAAGTACTTTCACTAATACTTTTTGGCAGCAGCAGTTGACAGAAAAGAAAGAAGTCTGCTATGGTATGCTGAACACTTTCATGGTTTCCTGTAACCATTAGCATTTCTGAGAATACACGGTGTGATTGGCTGACATGATAAAATTAACTTTGAATTCTCCTCAATGCAATGAGATTTTTTTGTTTGACTGTTACTGTATTTTATGATCTTATCTGTTGCCAGTCTCCACTGACATCTGCCTAATCATTTGCAGATTTATGTGAAACATGGTGTGCCTACATCCTGCTATGTACACCATAATACAGATTTAAAACATCCACTTCCCAAATTATAGCTTCTCATCTGCACTACAGCCATTTATTTTTTTAATTAAATCAAAAATCTTAAATACTTAGGGTCCTAGAAATACATCTTGGGACAATTGGCAATGCCTGTTATTTTCTTTCTCTTTTAAAATGAAAAATCATATTTATTAATGAATCCTACCTTGTAGGCCTCAATGTTTTTTTTTTAGACAGGTATCCTTTTTAAGTTTAGCATACATAAACAGGAACCTATTGCTTAATCATAGTGAGAGATGACCTTTGGTTCTTGGAGACACAGATTCCTAGAGTTTACTCTCAGGCGCTTCTCTGTTACCTCTGGCCATGTATGTGACTTTGTCTTACTTCTCTCATCTGAAGCATGCATGCAAGATCAGAGCTCCAACCTCAGAGAGAGGACGTAGAGGCACTGAGCAGGAATTTACTGGATAGAGAAATGGATCCACTATGGTATTCCTTTTTTATGAGTCATCATAATTTTATATTGAATTACTTAAATATTGAAGATATTATTTAAAAAGCTGGTCTTAGCTTCCTCATTTGTAGTTGGGAAAAGGAGATTTTTTTATTATTGAAATCATTTAAAGAAATATTTTTATTCACCAAACCTCTTTTCATCTTAAGGATTCTGATTCTAATATTGGAGTTATTAGGTCATGGAATATGATTGACCTTAATATTCTTGTAACCTATCAAATGGCAGTTCTCCAAGTTACTGCCCTCACTTAGAGGAGTCTATGTTAGTCCTGGAAACTCCTGCCAGCATGAGACTCTTTATTTTAATTTTCATTCCCTAGCTCAGTGGTTGTGCAGGGGCACCTTCCACTTATTCTACAATGTCCTCGCTGTCTGTGGTACTAAGTGTGGCTTTCCATTGAGCTCTTTCAGTGGTCTTTGGTGTGAACTAAACTACACTCCTGTTAAGTGGCAGTCAGGTGCTGCCTGAGGGACTTAAGTCCTTACTTCTAATAGGTTTACATCCGTAACCTGGGAAGCCTTGTGACAGTCACGTCTGTTTCTATTCTTTTCTTCGCTCTCATTTTCCCATCATACGGAATGATGCCATTACTAAAGGCCTGTAAGAAGTCACACTCAGAAATCGTCGACTCCCCCTAGAATTTGGGCTGGAGAAGTGGCTCAGCAGTTAAGAGCTCTTGCTGTTCTAAGCGAGGACCTGGGTTCAGGTTCCAGCATCTACAGAGTGATGCAGAACCGTCTGTGTAACTCTTCCAGGGGGTTAATGCCTTCTGGCCTCTGCAGGCACCTTCACACACATGGTGCCCATGAACTTCTGCAGATACACACATACACATAAAAATAACGCTCCTTTAGAAACTGACTGTTTGCTAGTTCTTTTAATGCTCTTTAGAAATTCTTATAAATGCTGCCATTGGGGCAGGAGCAGGCGGGGAAGAGGGGGCTGTGGCTGCCTCTGGTCCACATTGGCACATGCCTGCCTCTGGATTATCATCTCCCCGCCTAGTGTCAGTGTTAGGACCCACAGTGACTATGCTAAACTCCACCCTGTCCCATCGTACCTCGATGACTTCTTTTTCCACATGGTTGCGTGATCATAACCCTGACAAACCGATTTCTGACAGAGATGGTAACTCATCTGAGTTTTCGTGTTCAAGATGCACATGCGCACCTATTTTTCGGGATTTTTATTAATGTTATAAGCCAAAACACTTAACTTACTCCAATTTCTCCAGCTACTTTGATATATCAAAGTCTGACTACCTAGTTACACATGCACACAGCTAGTGAACTGTGAGTTTTTCTGAACAGATTGAAACCTGATAGCTCTAATTACCTGGGACACTAAAGATTGAAAGACGGAGCCTGTGTTTCCAACACCTGCCTGTAAATGTGCTGAGTTGTCAGGCTTCGTAGAGCAGGCTGAATAACCGAGCTGCCAAACAATTATCTTTAGGAAGGGCTTAAATTACCATATACGAAATCCCATTTACTTCAAACAACACCACACACAATCACAACATAATAAAATTCATTAGTTCTTCAAACTCTTTTAGACTCCGTGCTCCTAGCGTTTTGAGTGAGCCTGCATTCCCCTGTCTACAGCAGCCTTGACAAATTAGTGCCTTTAAAAACATGTGCAGGGGACTCCAACATGGCTTAGTCAATGAAGTCCTTGATAGATACACATGAGCAGCTCTTTGATTACCCAGAACCCATGTGAAAAACTGGATGCAGTTGTATACACTCATAATCTCTAGACTAGCTGAACTAGAAAGGTGTCAGGGTCAGTGAGAGACTCTGGCTCAGAAACTGTGCTTGCAGAGCAATTAAAGACACTTAGTGTCCACCTCTGACCTCCGCATGGATGCATATACAGATATACATACATGAACATATAAACATACATACATATATAAAATTTACACAGTCTGATGTGCTAAAATCTGTAATTTTGTTCTCACAGATATGTAAGCACCAACCCTTCCTTTCAGTTAGTTTGATTTCTGGATGCAGCACCCTGAGGATTGAAAGCTGAGCCCTCTTTCAGCTCTGAGCGGTTGAGATAAATTGGAGGGGCATAGGAGGTTGTGAGATTTACAGGATATCTCACTGTTGTTTGTTCAGGTTTACTGCAGCCCGAAAAACCAGGTTTTGATCATCAGGGCTATTTTCCCATTGTGGTAGGTTGAAGGTCATACTTATCAGGGGGATCTTAACAACTTTCTATGCGTAAGACATCCCAAATACCCTTCCTGAAGTCACGGGTCATCAGTGATTTCAGCCCTGAAATAACCAATACACCTGTTGATCTTATATTGGAGATGCCATGGTCTTAACGTCTTCACTTTTCATTCCTGATGGTGTTGCCTACACTTAGCCTCTATCAGTGCAAGCAGGAGTGTCTGCAGGACCTGAGTGACATAGGGCATGTTGTAGTATGAGTGGCGGGGCTGTGTCCCCGCCACCAGGCTGCCTGCACGGCTAGCTTTATACCCGAAATAATTACACGGAAACTGTATTCTTTTAAACATTGCTTGGTCCATTATATCTAGCCTCTTCTCAGCTAACTCTCGCACCTGGACTAGCCCATTTCTAATAATGTGTGTAGCTCCATGAGCTGGCTTACCTGGGAAGATCTTAACCTGCGTCTGTCTGGAGTGGGAGAATCACGGTGACTGCCTTGACTCAGCTTCTTTCTCCCAGCATTTTGTTCTGTTTACTCCGCCTACCTAATTTTATGTCCTATTAAAGGGCCAAGGCAGTCTCTTTATTTAACCAATGAAATTAACACAAAACAGAAGACTCTCCCCCATCAAGGGCAACCTTGCCCAGCTTTCCCAGGATAGGGCAGTTCAGCATAAGATGAGCCTAACAAAGAGTAAGCCACCTCACATGCTTCTGAGAATCCCTGTGGGGACGCCTAAGAAGTGAGTTCCTTTAGAAAAGTGCAAGAGACTCAGTCTCCTTTCGCACAGACCTGCCTTGCACACCTGTTTCACAGAGAAAGCAATAAGTCTTTCTGCTCAGTGCCGTGCGGATGCCGTGGGAAGCTAGCAAACAAACTTCATGCACTGGGATCATTTCTTCCCACAGTCGGACTTCAATATCCACTTAAAACCACAGACTTCAGTCCAGCAAACTGGAAGGTCCAAAAACAAAAACAAAAAGTAAAACCTAGCCAGGGCAACTCGGCTTCTTTATTCTCCGTTGTGTTTTAGATTTCAGTTTCTGAATCTTCTGTTTTGAACAGCAACCAGCAGACATTGAAGGGATATAAAGATGTTTATATTAATGGGGAGGGGATTGCTCGCTCCCGGAGACAAGGCAGCCATTGACGGATATGGTAAGTGCTGCACAGCCCTGCAATCCTATCTTCTGAGTCATCGTCTTCCTCGGCATGGCACTTCGCAGGGAGTTCGTTTTTATTCAAGTCAGTCTCCTCTTTGAAGCACTTTGCCTTTGGTTTTAATTTACTGCAGATCCTCACTTTGAGTCAGATGGAATAATTTGACACATTGGGATGTATCACCATGGAGGGGTCTGGGTTGTTTTCAGATGTATATTAAGCGCTCTGGTAAGGATTCTCCTTTTGTATCCAACACGGACTGAGTGCTCACTAGATAGTGCACACCTGCCCCGGACTTCTCTTTTCCTTTAGTCCTTTCCTTGTATCTCATTTTGTTCTGGAAGAATCCGGAAATGATTTTTGTTAATACATTTTAACCCTTACAACACCGAAAGACCTGTCCCTTCCTCTCTGTGGGTGAAGAAAAGGCTCAGATACAGACTAAGCTGTATCAGGACCCAAGCATTCAAATGAAAGCTAATAAGACTTAGATCATTCGCCAACAATGAACTGTGTCATAGCCTGGTGAGTGCTGCGGAAGGTGATTATTCCATTTGAAAAATCTGAGCCATTGTGGCAAATCTACTCAAGGAATTTGGATCTGCCTAATAGAGCCGTGTGTGTGTGTGTGTGTGTGTGTGTGTGTGTGTGTGTGTGCGCGCGTGTGTGTCTTATTGTGTGTGTGTATATATATGTGTGTGTGTGCGTGTGTGTGTGTGTCTTATTGTGTGTGTGTATATGTATATGAAATCAGTTTAGTTATTGGCCAATTTCTTCTGTGCCTTCATTTCCAGTGGGATTATAACCTGTGCATAAAAGATCAGAGATGTGCTGAGAAAACTCGCGAGAATTGTTTCTTTAGAGCGACCCACATCTCTTAAAATGCTCAGCCCATAAGTTTCAAAGGTATTTATGGTCTGGCAAAAGATAACTCGCTTCTTCTGTTCTAAGAGTTTTGCTCGCTTCTTCTGTTCTAAGAGTTTTGTGATTCTCGGTGGGCTTTGGCAGGGTCACTGCAGCAGTAGGTTCTGTGTTGGTTTCCTATCCGGGTTGCAGACAAGCTGCCATAGCTCAGGAAGGGGAATGGGGGAAAAAAATGAGGAAATGAAGAATTGCTTCTGCCGCCTTTTATTTTTTTTAGGAGGTCAACTGCTCTACTTGTGGTTGGCTGGCCCAAATCACAATCGGAAAGCAGAGATGATGCAAAGCCTGTTGGTTTAGAACTGTATGGCTCTCTCAAGATTTACCCCAGAGAGCGGCAGTGAGGGTCAGATGTCTGGGTTTGTGTTGGTGGGTGGATGAGGAAGCCCCCAGGTAGGTAGATAATATGCAAAATCACGTGACTCAGCTACACCTCTGTTTCTCAGCATCTCGAGGCTTCATCTTCACAGTGGGAAAGTGATTGCCCGTTTCCCACCCTACCCCCTGCAAAAAAACTATTATTAAATTGCTAGAGAAATCAGACAGCTGCTCAGCACTGAGGACCTCTGCTGGGTTTTGGTTTGAGGGGAGGGGATAACATACACTAATAGGGACTGTCACAGTGTTCGGAACTGATTCCGTGGCCTATAGGTCGCAGTCACCTTACCCGGGAGTTTGACCAGTGGGCTACAAGCAGTGGACAACGATTATTTGCCTGAGTCACCTGTCTGTCTGCGGCCGAAGGATCGTAGAATCTTTCCGGGTGTCTCCTGACTGTGTTCAGCACCTTCCCTACACAGTCCAACCTGGCTGTCTCACCGCCTGGGCCTCTGTGTTCTCTCAGGAATTTCCTAACCGGCCTTCTTGCTGCTCTGTGGATCCCAGCCACACTGTTTGCAGCGGTAACTGGGAATGGCTAGCTGCTTCTCTCTGCCGCCCTTTCTTGCCCCTGTGCAGACTCCTGTTTTGTACTGGGTGCGGCTGAGTCCCATGGTACCTCTCTGGTCTCTGGGAGTGAGTCTTGTGTTATGTTTACCAGTTGTGACGCATTTTTAGAAAGTCTATGAGGCATTTAAATTTCTAGAATCTAAACATTTAAAGTGAAAATGGTCACTCAATTCTGCTTGCAGCTCAGACACAGCTGCGTCATACAGACTCCATAGTTCACCTTCCAAGGATCAGCTTCTCCCACCAGAACCAGGGTTTTGAGAGCTCGTTGCCTTGGACTTTTGTAGGACTGTTATTCTACGCTAAAACAATTTGAGCTCATAAAAACACTAATTTCATCTATGGTATTCGGGAAACGTTAGGTTTTTTTTGTTTGTTTGTTTGTTTTTTTGGTTTTTCTAGACAGGGTTTCTCTATAGTTTTGGAGCCTGTCCTGGAACTAGCTCTTGTAGACCAGGCTGGTCTCGAACTCACAGAGATCCGCCTGCCTCTGCCTCCCAAGTGCTGGGATTAAAGGCGTGCGCCACCACCGCCCGGCAAACGTTAGTTTTAAAATATCTTTCAACATATACTGTTTAGCATTTTAAAAGTAAACATCTGTTTAATACCGAGAGAAATTAAATTGTAGACTCCAGATGTAGTTTGGTTCTCTGGGGCAATATATATTTAAATCACGGTTTTCTAACGAGCCTCCAGGCAGCTGCCAAGTTTTGCTTCCTCCACCAGGATCTCCCTGCAACCTTCTTCTGTCTAGATGAAGAAATGTGTGGAGAGCTTTGCGTGCCTCTCCCTCTGCTGCCAGCAAGTCCAACAGCTATCATATTATAGTGCTTGACCTCTGCTGATTTTCCTTTTTCTAAGAAAAGCCAACTGGGGGACCGTGGGGTCCCTCTCCTTGAGATTCCATTTGAGAGAAAACCCTTTGGTCTTTCAATTTAAAGCCTCTGGGGATTTTCTATAAAAACACCTGGAAACCAAAATTTCTAGTTTGACATAAAATTTAACATCTGTATTTTCTTTTTTTATGTTAAATGTCCACTAGGAAATGCAGCATCTTTAGGAATCAAATTTCTATGCATAAGACCTAAATGATATTTGATAGACTTTGTGTGTGTGTGTGTGTTGTGCTGTGTGTGTATTGTACTATGTGTATATGTGTGCTGTGTGTATATATACTGTGTGTATGTGTGATATGTGTATATGTATAATGTGTGTATGTTGTGGTATATGTATGTGTATTGTGTGTGCACTGTGTGGTTGTGTATTTGCGTGCTGTGTGTTGTGTGGTGTGTGTATATGTGTGGTGTGTATATGTGTGCTGTTTATATATGTGTGCTGTGTGTATGTGTGGCGTGTATATAGGTGTGCTGTATGTATGTGGGGTCTGTATGTATGTGTATGTGTGGTGTGTGTGTGTATGATATCTGTATATGTGTGCTATGTGTATATATGTATGTGTGGCATGCATTGTGTTGTGTGTATATGTGTGCTATGTATATGTGTAGTGTGTGTGTATGTATGGTGTGATGTGTGTATGTGTATATGTGTGATGTGCGTGTATATATGGATGTTTGTATGTGTGTATGTGTGATGTGTGTATGTGTACTGTGTGTGTATATGTATGTGTGGTGTGTGTATATGTGTATATATGTATGTGTGGTATGCATTGTGTTGTGTGTATATGTGTGCTATGTATATGTGTAGTGTGTGTGTATGTATGGTGTGATGTGTGTTTACATGTATGTTTGTATGTGTATGTGTGATATGTGTATGTGTACTGCGTGTGTATATGTGTGTGTGCTTTGTATATGTATGTGTTGTCTGCTCTCCTTTCTCCCTGTACTACCTGTGTGGGTTCTTGCTTCTTCCTGTATTGAGGCTATGAGGAGGCTCCTTTTGGGTCACTTGTGTTTCTGCATTCCAGCTCTGACTCTCACCCATCGCACAAGTTATGTCAGCGTGACTGTTGAGAGGGAATCATGCTTACTCCTCCTTTTTTCCTTTCGTCCCTTTTCCCTCCCTGATTTTCCATCAGTGTGACAGAACACACGAGACAGTCAGCTAAGTTGGAAAGGCTTGTCTGGCTGCTGCTTTCAGAGGCTTCAGGTCATGGTTGATTGGCCTTTGGGCCCCCGGAGAAGGGAATCATGACGGAAGTGCCTGGTGGAGGAAGAAGGGCATCGTGATGGAAATGCATGATGGGAGAAACTTCTCACCTTACTCAAGAAAGCAAAGAGATGAAGGGCAGCCTGGGATCCACTAAGCCTGTGGCTACACCTCCAATGACCACACTAGCCCTAGCTCCCAAAGGATCAACCATGTCCCAGGAATACCATCAGCAGGGCTGTCTTTCAATGTTCAAACCTTTGAGGGACATTTAAAATAAAAATTGTAACACTCTAAGAAGAGCCCACTGAAAAACTATAATTTAAATACCCTAAGGGTAAAGTCCCCAGAATTAAGCTTAAAAAAAGAGAAATAACAAAAGCCAATTGTAAACTAGTTTCTACATAAGTAGTAATAATAATAGTATAATTATTATACTATTATAATAAATGTAGTTATTTTAATTATGAAAATTGACACTACACATTTTAATTTTAATCTACTCTTTGTCTACCACATAGGAATGTAAAGACATTTTTATAAGGAAAAATATAAATAACACTTCATACCACATTCTTTCAAATATGGGCTGATTATCTTCTTCTAAGTTTATCTTATAGAGCCACCTGATGATTTGAACTTATTCGCCAGAGAATTGATGTTGGGTTACAGACAGAGGCGTGTGTGGGCCCTGATGGGAAGCGACAAGCCAAGCCAAGACCTGTGCCTACAAATGGACAGTGGTGTCAAGAGTGGAGATACATGCTCCACGGAGTCACAGTGGTTTCGCTTTTCACAAATCTAACTCTGTGAGAGAAGTGCCAGGGGAAGATGGAGTAGGAAATCTTAACAGCAGTTAGCGGATCTCTTGAGTAATGCTGGAAAAAAGCAGACGTGTGTGTGTGTGTGTGTGTGTGTGTGTGTGTGTGTGTGTATCTACCCCTCTGTATGTCTAAACACATCTCACCCATATATTTATGCATGAATATATGCATGTATGTACATTTACATATGTCTAGCTGTAAAGCTATCGGTGTATGCATCTCTACATGCACATGTATGAATATTTATATATGTACATAGAGCTTCATACTTGTTCATGAGTGTGTAAATGCATATTTATGATGATTTATTTTATTCTTTATGTGTATATATATACACACATATATACATGTGTGTGTGCATGTATATGTGTGGTTGCCCACAGAACCAGAAGAGGATGCCAGATCCCTTAGAGCTGGGGTTACAAGCAGTTATGAGCCACCCAAAGTGGGGGCTGAAAACCAAACTCCAGTCCTCTGAAAGGGCAGTGAATTATTTTAACTTCCAAGCTGCTCTTCCAGCTCATCATCTAAACGTTTTTATACATATGTTTATATGTGCACATATGAATGTACGTATACCTGTATGTATGAGTATGTATCAGTGTCTCCATACATGTATGTGTAGATATACCTGTGCATCTATACATATGCTTATAGATGTTGTCTTGTGTATCTCTATGTGTGTGTGAAAATATATTACCCACAGAATAATTTATGAACGTGTTGTCACTAGCCGGTGCTTCTATTTTGGAAGACTGGAAGCTTTAAGAGGCAGGACTGTACCTGGAGGGAGGAGCTCGCTAACATCAAGCCTCGAAGGTCGGTCATACCCGGAGCACAGTTCTTCCCTCTCTCCGCTTCCTGTCCATGGAAAGGTGGGCAGCTTACTCCACCACATGCTTGCCTCTCTGCGGTGTTCGGTCTCCACATGGGCTCAGAATTGCTGGAGCCAAGGACCATAGATAAAGATCTCCGAAATCATGAGACTAGAGAAATCTTTCTGGGGTTCTTGAGATGCTCAGCTAGAAAAGGTGCTTATCACCAAGCCTGATGGTCTCTGAATCCCACATGGTGGAAGGAGAGAGCTGATTCCCAAAGGCTGACTGACCTCTGACCTCTCCACACTCAAGCACATGAGCACGCGCGCGCGCACACACACACACACACACAAATAAATAAACAAACATTTCGTCATTTAAGTTGGTCATTTCAGGTGTTTCTTCACAGTGATAAAATAACTACTTCATGTGTCTTTACATACATGTGTGAATATGTATCAGCACATATATGCATCTATACTTAGGAGTCTATACTCATGTGTGCATGTATATTTACTTATATGTATATATATTAGTGCTTGTATGTGTATATTTGTGTATCTGTACATGTGAGTGTCTGTGCATATCGATACATATCTATACACAGGAGATATTAAGAGAGAAAACAATGAACAATGAAGCAGGAGGAAAGATGGGATGTCAACCCTCCCATCTTTCATCATAACTGTATGGCTTTGGGGGAAATTTCTTAACCTCCTTACTTCAATCCCCTCATCTTCCCTTTAAAAATAAGAACAACTCGTGTTCTGTAGGTCGCTCTAGTGAAGGTCACATTCAACCCTGTTGGTAAATCTTTGTTTGTGTATGAGCAACTAAAAGTGTTAGTCACCAGAACACTGTTTTATCAAAGCTGAGGCCAGGTGACAGCAATGTCGCCTTGAGTGCTGTGGCTGTGAGTCAGCCCAAGGGGTTCCGGTGTAGCCTGGTCTCCCAATGGCCCAGAAGTATCTGTTGAGATTGCCAACAGTTCAAGCTATACCTCACAGACAGCTACTCTACGCACAACCACAAGAGGATGGAGAGCGCGGGCCGCTCCTGTGTGTTATGTTGAGAAAGGGGGTCTGGTCCTGCTCTGGAGACTGCAAGGACTTGGGGTCTGTGGACTCTGACAACATCAGCAACATTGTAAAATCTCTGCCAGTCTTCTGCTTATTTGGTTGATTTTAGGACCTTGGATGTACAAAATTGAAGTCCCAATGACCTTTGGCCAACCTAACAATCTCATTGGCATTTCCTCTTTATGTTGTATCTCATTATTAATTAGTTTAAATAGTGTAGTAAGCATTGAAAATACTTCCCAAAACAAACCCTAGATTTTTGACAATAACCTTTGCCTTACATTTGGCCAACCCTTCATCCCGTTCTAGCTCCACCTGACAGAATCCTTAAGTCCAACCTATTTGTCTCGCCTATATTTTATTTTTACACTTTAATGGCATTCATGACTATTCTGAAAATGAAATTTTAACTGTTTTAAACTGTTCAAACATAAATCCTGTGGTTTACAGCCCTTGGATACTTTCTGGCGTGAAATTTTACCTATACTGCGGTATGTATAGGTAATGTATGTATAGTAAATGTATTTCCTCTTACACGTTTAATACTGCTGTGCCTTGGTTTTGAGAACCATGCTGTGAGGCGGGAACTGGTCTAGTCTTGTCCATCATAACTGTAGTTCTTGATGCCCAGGTCTGAGAAGCTGTCTTGGATCAAGTGGAATTGCTGAACCACAGAGTACCTAAATGCTCAGCTCTGTTTTGCTGCCTTAATTAGATCATCATTAGCGTATGGCTAACTTGGACTTGTTGGGGTTCTTTAGTGTTTGTTAACTGGTAGCTGTAAACTGGAGTTTTAATTTATACCATTTGATGCAGTTACCCCCTGTTGGAGTTTGGATTTCTATTGCTCTCTTGCTCGATGGTCCTGATCCCCTCTTGTCACGCAGTCCTTCACGGTCATGACATGTCTGCTCCTGCTTTTCACTATCGTGCGGCTGAGTTGAGCTTTTCCGGCTGGCTTTTTGGAACATGGACCCTATCACTGGACTGTTCTGAGATATTTTCCTCATCCGTTAAAGATAATGTATTGTTCATAGGATTGACTTAAAATTAAATCAGTGTTTGCAGTGAGTACTTTACACTCCTCCGTAGAGCATTGTAGATCTCTGAATGGTTACTCCTTCCTTGTTGAGCAGGCGCCAACCCCTCCCACAGGAACCACCCATCAGTGGGTTGATTCTGTTAGAATTTGACCCATCTACATAGTGGGGACTCAGCCGTTTGGTGTATCTCTGCTAGAATTATACTTTAGGACTAAAGCAAGGTAGACACATTCAGACCTACTTGGATAATATATGAGCAAACAAATTGAAAGGAAAAGACAAAATAAAGGGCAAACATGGGTGTAATTTTTCTATTGATTGTAACAGCCTTCCTGTAGAATTTTTGATGTGTGTATTAATATGACAATATGGATTTTGAAAGTAGACCCAAGAAAACTGAAAAACTCACACCAAACATAGGATTCCACATTGACCCCTGGAAGCCAGGGTTCCATGGAGACCTAGACGCTTCGGGTTTTCTGCGTCTCCCTCCTAGAATCTCCTTCCACAGCATTTTGGAGAGCACTGCACCGTCATGCAGAACCGGCACTGGGAAGCCGGGGAAATACTAGAAGCAGAATCCCAAGGACATTCCCAAACGCTGTACAGTTACTGTTTCCAGCTCCTGGCTTGATTTTTGAGAGTCGCATTCAAGGGAAGAATTTGGGAGGCATAGTAAAAACCTTGCTGTTCTCTCCTGGAGCATCCTGTGCTTCCCTGAGAAGAGCCTCAGAGGAATAGGAGCCCTGTGTGGATGCCACGGTAACATTGACATTGCTGCAGTGCAGCATGCCTTCCCTCATCTGCCTCTATCTCTGCTCAAAGTCTCTCCTAGGACTCGGAGGTAAGCCTTTCCTCTTGCTGTAAGATGAATGCGGGCCCGTGCAAAGTGATGGCAGCTAGGAGTTGTCATTAGAATCTGAATGTGATAAACAATTAAGCGAATGAACGCACAACTTCTACAAGGCAAATACCGAAATTACCCTTAACACATCCTAGTCATAAAATGTTTGTTTGCTTATGACTTTGCTCTGATAACTGTTTTTGTGCTTGACAGTACTTAGTAGGGAAATTTGGGGGTAAAAGGACATTAAACTTAGCCACAATGTCAGCTCACCTTATTTTTTTGTTTGTTTGTTTTGTTTTGTTCACTTTCATGCACAGCACTCCAACCCATTTGGCTAGGAATTCTCTGCTCTCAGGAAGCATGTTTGAACAGTCTGGGAACAGCTTTTAGTTGTGACAGCAACTTACAGTTTAGGAAGTCCTTAGGAGAGAAGTTTGAACGATCTCCAAAGAAAAGAGTGTTGTCTCCTTGGGCTTCGCCTTTGAGGCTCACAAGTTGCGACTCATTTTATTCTGTGCCAAGAACTAAACACAAGACTAGCGCAGTGGAACTCAAGTTTACTTTGTATGCATGTGCAGAAACAACTAGCAACCTGATTACCTTGATGTATGGATATGTGTTCCCTAAGCATACAAGGACAGGACTGCCTTGAAACCCAACTCTGCTGCATCAAGAGAGAGCTTAGTGCTTGGGTCTCTTAAGGGGTGTCTTGATCTCTCTGTGGTCCTCGGGATAGTGGGTGTCAACAGTGACTGGAATCAGAAGTGACCAGTGAACAGTTTTAAAGAGGAGCAGCAGAAACTCAGGCAACTCAGGAACTTCTCTCGGCGAAACCTTTAAAATTTCCATGTTTCACAAGGGTCTGTCATGTCTCAGAAGTGACATTTCCCATCTGCTTTACACACTTCATCCTGACAGCCATAGGACAGTGGGATGCATAGGAACCTAACCCTCTTCCTGCCAACTACTTGGTGCTTCCCCCACCCTCTGCCTATGACTTTCAGAAACAAAGCTATATATATTTTAAGTATTCCTACGTTTGTAGTATGTTTTCCTTTGCATGCCTAACTAAGAAATATTTCTGATGCCTTTGAAGTGACGCCAGATATTCTTTTTTGTGGAATCATTTAAAATCTTTTCAAACTGGAAGTTAAGGGAAGGGGGATGACCCTTTCTTCCCAGGCCTGTAATGCCAGACTTAGGTGATAAAAGCGGTTTTGCACATCATACATATGGAAGGCATGACATTCTTGCGGGTTGCATCGTTCAAATTGTATGTGTCAGGATTGTAAATGTCACTTCGGGATTTAATGCAAGAAGTTCTAGGCTTGCATTTTTTCTCTTTCCCTTAGAGGTGACCTTGTAGCCACAAACATCTCTGGTTGTCACCGAACGAGGTTTGCCTGTCCTTCCCTGATGCAGCTCCCAACCGCTTTTGTTCCTTCTTAGAGAGCTACCTACTTCTTTTCACATATGACATGACATCATAATGTCACACGTTAACTCTAACCTTCAAGGCAGGCCTGTCTACTAGAGAAGTCCCACACCCTTGAATGTAGGAGCTTACAACATCAGTCAGTAGAGAACTGGTGTCATGGCGTCAGCTTATTTCTTCAGGAGTCTGACTGACTAGCAGTTCAGAAAGGGCCGGTGACACCAGGGCCACTAATCTGTAGAAGAGAAATTGGGGAAATTTGAGAAGAAGAGACAGATCCTTTGGGTGATTCCTATCCATGAACACACTTTCCCATGAATAGGAATTATTTGTCATTGGTAAGAATTATTCTATATATGGTCTTTAACTTAGCTGGAACTTGGGAGTGAGTATTTCCAGAGTGTTTGAGGGGGGAGGAAGGGCATGGTTATTTTTCACTGATAAAATTTAGGGACACATCTTTAAAGTGGCTGGTAGTTTGTTGCTTTACCTAGATATGGAAGACTAACTATCAGAGTTCTCTTTCAAACCAATAAGGAATGAGATTCTAACCCAAGATGTTGTTATTTTTACTGAAGTTGATTTGGAAAAGGTAAACATTTGGCCAGGGCTTATGAACATTCTTTAGAATGAATTGCCACTAAAGTCTGGTGTGTTATCCAGACTGGAAAATAGCCCTTACAATGCATCATACCAAAATGTCATCTACTACTCTGAGCAAGGAATCCTTAGGAGTTTGTTACAGAAGAGCTTAAAAAATGTGAACTTGGGATGATATTTAAATCGTGATCACTCCTTTTCCCATTCTGAAACAGAGACAAGGAAGGCTCTAAATAGGTTTACATTCCCTTTTCTAAGAAACAGACATGTACTCATCAAAATAGAAATTAGCGTGATGGTTGCTGATGCTCCCTAGTGAGAGAGTTAGAGCCAATGATTGTATTCTAATGCTTAGAATATTTTCAAAGATGTCCACAACCACTTCCCTTTGGCCAAGGCTTCGTAATGCCACAGGCTGTTCCCTTTAACCTTCAAAGTCGTCTGGCGCAATAGAGGAGCCCGTTACAAAGCAATGCACACAATTATAATTCCCCATGTGTAATGGGCTCATATTCAGAGAGGAAAAAAATGTCTCTGAGAACTTGGCATTGGATAAGAAAAAAAAACAGGCATTTAATACAATGAGACCAATTTTATTTCAAAGATTACAAAGTTTGATGGGAAATGCTGATAGAGTTTCTTTCCATGACATTGGTTTGCTCCTTCACCTCTGACATCGCTGACCACATCTTGTTGCCAGGCAACAGCAGAGAAATAAACCTGTGTAACAGAAGTTCCAAACATAAGAACGAGCAGGCTGGGTTTGAAGAATTTAAAAGCATCTTTCTTCATGTGCCTAATGTATTCATCATAAGCCTATACAATTCATAAATCTCTTGAAGCACTGTAAAGAAATACGTTCACTATCTAGAAAAAAAATGATGATTATCTTAGTCCAAATGCCAAATTCTAGGAAATGAGAAATAGCACCGAGCAACCCAGAGCTGTTATAAAGCCCATGTAGGAGCTCATCCTCTTAGTTAGGGGAAAAGCCAGCTGAGGTCAAAGCCAATATGCTCTTGCTCAGTACACTCTTTAAAAAGTATTGCTATTGGATTTAAAGGTATGGAGATGGTGAGGAAAGGAACCAGGCAGACACAATGAGGAAGTAATCCCTAACAGATGAGGCGAGAGTGGGCACAGAATGTCTTTAAGAATCAAAGCGCGACTGTCTACTGCCTTTTACAAATGTAGAAAGCTACTCCCGCCTCCAGAACTTCTGAAAGTATCAAGCTTTGTCCCCGCACACAAACAAGAAGCATCATACCTGTGGCTTCAAGCATTTTCCTCACATACATACAAGAAGCATCATACCCGTGGCTTCAAGCTTTGTCCCTGCATACATACAAGAAGCATCATACCCGTGGCTTCAAGCATTTTCCCCGCATACATACAAGAAGCATCGTACCTGTAGCTTCAAGCTTTGTCCCCGCATACATACAAGAAGCATCATACCTATGGCTCAGTGGGCAAAGACAGCTGTCACTGAGGCTGAAACCCAAGATCCATCTCCAAGAAGCTCCATGGCAGGCAGAGGTAACTGAGTCTGCAAGTCAGTCTCTAACCTGTACACTACTTATGTGGTGGATTTCACAACCACTTGCATACCTAAACACAAGTCTGTGAGCATGTACTCGTGCACATGCGCAAGCACGCACAGGTGCGCACACACACACACACACACACACACACACACACACACACA
>NW_004949118.1:2652608-2657420 GCF_000317375.1 Microtus ochrogaster | reverse complement strand
CAGGTGCGCACACACACACACACACACACACACACACACACACACACACAAAATTATAACCAGACAGAAGCAGTGCTATGTGCATAAGCACAGTACTCAGGAGACTGAGGCAGGAAAATTAGATGTTTTAGGCTGGTCTGAGCTACATAGTGAATTGGAGGCCAACCTGGAATATCTTGTAAAATGCTTTAAAAAAAGAAAAAAAAAAGAACAATCATAGCTAATAAACTAAAATTATGTTCCATTTCAAAAATCACAGTTGTATACTTTGGAAAGCTTGCGTTATTTGTGGTTAACGTTGAAAATAGCACCGGTTTCAAGCTCTGTTAGATAGATGGTAATGCCCAAGAGTTTGTAGAGGTGACTTTCACGCCACCATAGGTATATTTTCTTCTCTTCCCGCTTGCCCTCCCCTATGCCTTCTGACCGGGCTCTCTTCCTTACCCCAATCCCAGAGAGTCCATATCATCTAGGAATGAAAGAAACATAATGGAATTATTTTATATGCTAACCTAGCAATTAATTTAAAGAGCACAATAAGTAGGTTTTCTATGTAAATATAATTTAGTCGGATTTGTAACTTAAGCACTGTCAGAGAAATCTATTCTGAATTGAAATGAGAGAGGTCACATATACACCCCCCACTTAGAGACACTGAATACTAACCGCAGAATCCACCCGCTGTTAAGAAACGTGGAGAGATGTTTTCACCTCTGCAGAAGAGAAATTCCTGCCTCTGCATGAGTCTGTAAGGTGTTACGATCTGCTGTCAGGCCCTTTGTCACCACGGAAGCCACGACTGTACATATCCCTCTCTTCCCTCTTGTCCCTCAAGTACCTGTTCACATGGCTACTTGTTGGCAAGGGACAGCTCCCATTAGGGAGGACACTTCATACCTTCCGCCCCAGCGGTACTTTCATCTAAGTGTTCGTGAACCCTGCAGGCTCATAATTGCTGTTTTTGTCATGCACACAGCAGTGAGGGTAATTCCGAATTAAAAGGTGAATGATTGGTACCGAGCGTTTGATTAACTCTATACGGTATGTGCTGATACCAAAAACAAGCTCATTAGTCCACACCTCCTTCGGCTGCAAACTCCCGACTGGAAGCACTGTTCACTAGATCCAGCTGCTGTCACCGACTTCATTCATTTCTGTAGATTGCCTCCATAGCAGAAGAACCCGTATGCGTTCCAGATGTGCAAATTCTTTCCGAATGCCCTGTTGAAAGGAATACCGCACAGCCGTATCTACAGACTAGATTCAAGATATATTTTTGTGAACCTGGACTCAGCACATCTGCCCGAGGATACAATACAATCCTCTAAGTATTGACAAGTGAAGCTTCACGTGGTTCTTCAACTGTACAGCGCTGTTCAGTTTTGTTTGACAGTCCCATCTATCCCAGCCTGGCCCTAGTGACACCACGTAGCTGAGCTTTTATCTTCGCGGTTCCACCTCTGCATGCTGGGATTAGAGGTGTGAACGGCTGTACCAGGTTATACAGCTCTGGGCATTGAACCCAGGGCTTCCTGCATACGAGGCGAGTACCCTACCCACTGAACCACATCTCCAATCGATGTCTGCAGGTGTTTTATGGCTACATATTCCGAGTTTTCTTTCTAGGTATTCAATCTGAGTTTCTTTGGTTGTTGTTGTTTATTTCATGTGTGTTTTATTTTGTTGGAGATTGGGTTTTGTCATGTAGTCTTAGGTGGCCCCAAACTCCTAGCTTTCCTGTCTCAGCCTTCCAAATGACAGATAGATGTGAGCTACCTCACCTGGCTTCCACCTCAGTTTCTTACCAGAGTCCTGAAGCATGTCAGCATCACGCCAAGGCTTTTTAAAAGATGATGGTGCAAATGGCCAGTACAATTTACATATAACAACTTCTTAATTTGGAAAACCGGAGGTCCAAAGCTACGAAGTCTAAGATCAGAATATTTAAAACGCTGCTTTCCTTGGAGGGCCTTGAATGTTTTGAATACACACAGCACGGGAGATGCCTTGGGGAGTCCTCCGCAGCTCCAACCGCTAGTCTCTCCTCCTGTTGACAGTCAGTACCACTCACGGATGTTTTCCCTCTAATCAGGACTTGCCTGTGCCCCGTGGGGGCCCCTGGCAAATGTGGGTGTCCCTCTGGGGAAGCCGGAGGCAGGCTTTACATTTTGTGTTCCAAAACATTTTCTGATACATCAACAAAGCCTTCGCTTTTTTCTCCTACCTTTTTGTCCCTTTTCTAAACCATCCTACTGCTCTGGTAGACGTCCCAGTGCAGTTGAGAAGGGAAGAATCTGGGCGGTGATGGCGGGGTTGCCTCCCTCTAGTCTTTCCTTTTGCTCTTATGGACCACTTAGAACCATTTGATGAAACTGTATCTTCCTTATACATTTAAAAGCTCACACCTAGATATTTTATCTTTAAATAGTCACACAACATGCAATTTCAGTAACAGATCTCAGTCTCTCCTTGTCCTCTATGACCCTGGCAAGCTTGCAGGCCTAACTCACTAAGTCATTTCATAGCATGTCTTCGGGTTTGGATTTGTCCTGTGTTGTTGAGTGATCGATCGAGGTCGTATGCATTTGGAAAGAGTCTACAGAGGTGATGTCTCTCACCCCAAGCATCTCATCCAGGACACGTGGCATCCTTGTGCCTGATGATTGGAGGGCGTGAAGCCTTTGATCACTCACGGGGTAAGGTGTTGAATAATGACTGTGTCCACTATACCGTCAACAAGCTTCCCCTTACAATTAAGCAACAATTGAACAGAGGAGACAGTGAAACAAGACAACTTAAGCTGACGAATGAGCACCAACTTCAGCATCCGTCGGTGATCCTTGTAGCCAATGCTAGTGTGATCTTCTGACAATGCTCCTAGCTCCCCCATGCCTCCTACAGATTTTAAGTGAGATCTTCTGTAACAAAACATGCTCCTTTTCCTTCTCTTATTTATTCAATCACCTACTGATAGCAGTATCAACTCATGGGTATTCCTTTGTTGTCCAAGTTTTGATGCTGTGCTATCTTCACATGACAGTTTTGTTCAGATTGTCTAACCTCGGCCATTAGGTACCTGTCAGGTTAACTCTAGAGTTCTTTCTATATGCCCCTCTTTTTGTCCTTTTTAAAATGGTTTTTTAATGCTTTCTTACTTTTGGCCCTTAATGATGCTCAACAAGTTTAACACTTTAATTGTAACTCCATTTCACACCTAGACATTAATTTCATTTCTTATCAGGAAGTCAAGCACAATTATGAATGGCTGTAATACTGAACTTTGAGAGGCTGAGGCAAGAGCTTAATTGTTACAAGTTTGAAGTCACCCTAAGATATATATACAGCAAAGCCCTGCTTCAAAAGTGTCCTTATAAGATAGCTCATGTGATCTATTATTTCCCTTTTATCACCTTGAATCTCTGGGGAAGGATTTGTCTCACGTGGCCATGGAAAATACTAAACCCGTTGTTGCCCTCCCTGCTCCACCCCCAACAAAAAGTCTTGGCAGTTACCTTGTAAAGTGTGGAACACAGCATATTCCAATCAAGTCTCAATGCCTGCCATTTAATTTACTTTCAATAAGGGCACAGGTGTTCTTCCTTCCTGATCAACGTACCTGAACAAATGCAGGTTTGGGAACGGTACAGAAGGGTATAGCCGGGTGCCTGCTGAGTCCTTCACAACTTTTAGGATCTGTAAGCATAATGTTCGTACTTAGATGAGCCTTGCTCTTCACCCGAGGCTTTGACTGAACTCAATAGTCAGGTGTCTCTTCCATGAAAGCGAATCAAGTTTGTAAACTTAAAATGGCTATCAAGTTGCTAGTGCTGCCAAAATTGTTTAGGCAGCATCTGTGTCTTGGGATAAATCTGTGTCTTAGGAGGGAGATTCTTCTTAGAAATGAACTTGAAAGTGAGACCCAAGTTCTTCCCTCCTGAGCAAGGGAGTCGAGAGCAGTTCCGTGTAGAGGAGTTGATGATGGCTGTTCTATACCCATCATGCTTCAGGCTCTTACTGTGCCGTCAATCAAGGGAACCCATCTAATATTAGGTTTCACTTTAATCCCCTCTTCTGCTATTTCTCTTTTTAGATCATCTTTCTATAGAAACACCTTAAATTGCTCTCAGCATTTTTGTCATGCAACATTACAAAAAATTCCAGTCTAGCAAAAGAAGTCAAGCAGAACTCATGGAAATTGAGATTTCATTAGGAAAGTTCATTTTGGACAAGCTCAATGGAGATTCATGGATTTCCTTATCTGCATGGCATACATATTTGAGCTAGGCATCAAAATAGGATGAAAAGAAAACTCACATAATATTATGCTAAGGAACGTGCTATTTCTGTAGAGCACATAAATCACAAAACTACATATGATAGTTGAAAGCATAATATACACAGATGCCAGATAGGTAAATAGAGAGGTAGAGAAATGATGGATGGGTGGATAGGTGCATAGACGAATAGATAGATGATAGATAGATAGATAGATAGATAGATAGATAGATAGATGATAGATAGATGGATGATAGATAGATGATAGATGATAGATAGATAGATAGATAGATAGATGATAGATAGATAGATAGATGATAGATAGATAGATGATAGATAGATAGATAGATAGATAGATGATAGATAGATAGATAGATGATAGATAGATAAATAGATGATAGATAGATAGATAGATGATAGATAGATAGATGATAGATAGATAATAGATGATAGATAGATAGATAGATAGATAGATAGATAGATGATAGATGGATGGATGGATAGATGATAGATAGATAGATAGATAGATGATAGATA
>NW_004949118.1:2632777-2652358 GCF_000317375.1 Microtus ochrogaster | reverse complement strand
GATAGATAGATAGATGATAGATAGATAGATAGATAGATAGATAGATAGATAGATAGATAATAGATAGATAGATAGATAGATAGATGATAGATAGATGACCTTTTTGTGGTCTTATTATTGCTTTTGTAAGATATAGAGAGTATGTTCTTTGGTTAGGTATGTATGTCTGTAATGTTAGCAGCTGAAGGATGCTTAGGCAGGAGAAGTGCTGTGAATTTGAAGCCACATAACTGGGTACCAGGTTAGCAAGAGCTACACAGCATTGCCCAATCTCAAAAAAGAAAAAAAAAAGTGAGAACAAATGAAACATGACAAAACCTGAAAAAATATTTCATTTGGATCCTGTACAAAGAATCTGAGACAGCAATTAAACCTTCAAAAATGTTTGTCAAATCTTCGTAGGTGTCTTTCGGGAAGCAGAAAGAAAATTCTGTGTGATTGATGTCAACCAAAAGGAGGTTTCCTCACACCAAATGGTTGTGGCTTTACAAACTTTCACGTCCACAAGTTTGTTCACGGTGTGGTCGTCTGTAACTCAGAAGACATTTTCCCTTAAAAGGCTGTTTTAGTGATTGGCATCCCAGATAATGGGATAAAAGTCTTTTAAATCCATGACATACTTAAAATGCGGACAGACATGTGATGTCAATCATACCAAATCCCCTTCTTTCTGTAGTTGGGAGTTCTGCCCTCACTGTTCTGTCTAGTGGTTGTTGAGGTAACTGTGTGTTTAGAACCCCAACACAAGGTCTCTCAAATAGCTCTTACACAAGACACTTGAGAGTCCATGCGTCTTTCTTTGCATTAACATGAATGTTCTTGAAGAGGAAAATTTCTTTCTCTACCTATTTGTAGGTGGGACTTCCAATAAGATCAAGGTTAATGATACAAGAAAATATTTCCTCTATTTTCCTGGCCTGAAAATTTTGTAGTATGTTATAAAACTGTGGTCGTGCATTCTAAAGATGACAAAGTCTTCCACGGGACAGTGAAGGTGTGTGTTCAGGTTCTGAAGAACACACTCCAGATGATTGCTTTCCCAGGGTTTGCAGAAATGGACCTAGCCTCTTTTCATTAATATCAGACACAGTGGTATAGGTAAAGACAACACTCTTAATCTTAAACAAACAAATAAAGAACCCTCATACTTAATGTAATCCAATTAAACTAAATTACCCTACCAATGTCAAAGGCTAGTTCCCTTGTGAAATGCAAATGCCCTGTTGTGACCTCCTACAGATAATGGCTGCAGACAAAAGTTAATGTATCTAGATAGATTTTAATAGTAATAGCTAACTTATAGTTGTGCCTTCATTGCTTTTCTATTTCTGTGAATAGATGCTATAACCAAGGCAATTTATACAAGGAAGCAATTAATTGGGGGTTTGCTTATAGTTTCAGAGGGTGAGTCCATGATTATTATGGCAAGAAACATGCAGCAGACAGGCAGGCATGGTGCTGGAGCAGTAACTGAGTGCATACATCCTAATCTTTTGGTTGGAGGCAGAAAGTGGGACCCCAGTGACACGCCTCCTCCAACAAGGCCACACCTCCAAGTCCTTACCGAACAGTTTCATGTGCTAGGGACCCAGCATTCAAATATATGGGCCTATGGGAGCCATTCTCATTCCCACACCACAGTGAATTTACCCCTGTCTGTTAGGCGCAGCTGGATAAACTCCAGGAACTTGAGTCCCAGGCAATCTCATAAAGAGAACGTTTGGTCATCCTCACTGTACAATGAAGATTGTACAAAGGTTTTAAGGCTTCAGTGATCTTCACAGCCAGCAACTCCTTCAGCCAAGTATAAACTTAGGACTCACTACCCAGTGAGGCTTAATCTCACTATTATTAATGATTAATGTTGCTATTAATGTCCGAATTTAATGTCCAGATTGTAGCATGATTAATAAAAACCCAGAGATAGAAATTGGGATCCAACTTGAAGGTCAGACAAGCAAAACAGGCAGTCACTGGCTCTTATCTCTACCTCAGTCTGGAATGGTGATCCTACCTCCAGGAATCTCAGAATGAGACTGTGTCTGAGAGCTGTCTCCTCCCGTCTTATATTCCTCTCCAGGACTGGGATTAAAGACTAAAGGCGTGCACCACTGCCCCCTAGTTTTTGTGACAAACTAGTGTGGCTACTGGCATTAAAGGTGTGTGTGTCACCACTGCCTGGTTTGTAAAGCTGATCAGTGCAGCTGTTTCACTCTCTGAACTTCAGGCAAGCTTTAGTTATTAAAATACAAAAGAAATGCCACCACATGTGAAGCCAAGTGTTGGGTAACTACTACGGAACTGAAAAATCAAATACACTTACCACGTTTATAAACATGATAGGCTCGATCTCTCCACAAATCACGGCGATGCCTGGATACCAAGGCCTTCTCACCGCTCCTCCCACAAACTGTTGTTCTGCCTTCTGTTTGGAAGGGCCTCATTCCTGTTCCTTCAAACGTTAAGAATTTCTGCCCATTTCCAAAGCTCTCTTCTCACAGACTCACAGAACCCTGCAGATCTTCCACAGTGGGGTTTTGCACTGACTCGTGAAGCCCAGTTCGTGAATGATAAAAGGTTTTTGAGAAACAAAACAAAGCAAGCTGTCTTTATTCAAAGGGATGCTGTCTCCCTGGAAAGGAAAGACAATATTTAAGTACACTTGTTTTCCTTGGTATCCGTGGAGGACAGTTCTGAGGCCACTCCACGGCTGTCACAATGACATGGACGAAAGCTTCATCTGTAGAACGGCACAGAATTTTCACACAACCAACACACATCCCCCCCCCCATATATTTTTAGCCATCTCCAGACTACTTATAATGTCGATTTATGTAATTCCTGTGTAAACAGTTGCTGTGTTGTGTAGTGTGGGAATGTTGGCAAGGGAAAGTCTAGACACTTTCAGGACGGCGGCTTCTGTTTTTTTGAGTGTGTTTCATCATGGTTGGTGAATGTAGGGGGTGGAAAGCCCAGGCCTGGTGACATTAGTCACTTTCCCTATTACTCTGACCAAACAGCTAGCAGAAGCAACCTCAGGGAGGGGAGGTGTCTTTGCTCTCAGGCTTTCAGAGGGTCCAGTCCCTCACAGTGGGAAGCAACGCATTTACTTAGTTGCCACAGCAGGCTATTTAGTTGACTTCTTTGTGAGGTAAGAGTGAAGACTGGGGATTATCTGGTTTTTTTTTTACATGATAGAAAGGAGGGGAAGAGCTCAGAGAGCACCTGAAACCTACTATGTGCTTTAACCTGTCACCTACTAAGAGCTTAATGAAGAACAGTGCTTATTTTGAGGGGGATATGGTCCTTTTGCTCAAATCTTTTCTGAAACTAACTTTTGAATTTCCTTTAGAAGCAGCTCATTAAACTATTCTAAGAATTTAGTTGTTTGCTTCTAGTTAAAGGCCTGGTGTGTTTGTTTTGTTTTTATGTTTGCTAGTTTGCCTTGTTAGATGTTGTTGCTTCAGGTTTTTCTTTTGATGGATGCCAAAGAGTTTTGAACATGCCTGACATTCTGTTTCTTCATTGTGGTACCAAACCATGTTGGTTCCTTCAAAAAAAAATTCATATATATATATATATATATATATATATATATATATATGAATCCATCTTCAATATGGATTGTATATTTGTATATTTGCTATATTTGCAGTGCGTAGTCTTGAGAAAAATTTGCAAATGAATAAATACTTTTGTTGTGGGAGCTGCGGGCTGTGTTCCTGCCGCCCCAGCTCCTGGTCGCCTGGCTAGCTTATGCCCCAAAATAATTACATGGACACTGTATTCTTTTAAACACTGCTTGGCCCATTAACTTTAGCCCTTACAGGCTAATTCTCATATCCCGATCAACCCATCTCTAATAATCTGTGTACCATCAGTCTTACTGGGAAAGATTCGGCATGTCTGACCTGGAAGCTTGCTTCATGGCATCTGCCCGGGAGAGGGGAGCATGGCCTCTGAGCTCACTTTCTCTTCTTCCCAGCATTCTGTTCTGTTTTACTCCTCCCAACTGTGTTTTAACCTATGAGGCCAAGCAGTTTCTTTATTACTTAACCGATGACCTTCCTCCATCATACTTTAAGCATTCTTTTTGGCAGTTTTTATTGTGGTGCACCCAGTACTTTGGAAAGAGTGAAGCAAACCCCTGGCCGCAAGGCTGGAGAAAATGGCCGTGAGACTAGAGGAAAGGGTCAGGAAGGCACTCTTGGCCGTCTGTTTTCGCAAGCTGGCTCCCTGTCAGTCCCTGTGCCCCTGAGCAGATGCATTGCCCTGCATTTTGCCTCTTTTGCTGGAGCAAAATAAAAACAACCAAGTCAGCAGTCTCAGCAGACAAGCTGCCCCGAGCCCTGGCTGTATCTTCTCAGCATTTTTCCCTGGCAGAGCCTAGTTCTCAGTTGGCCATTCCTCAGGGAGGCTGAGAGCCCACCTCCTTCACATTCTCAAAGACAGGCTGCGGAGGAGCTTCCTGCTCCATGTCCTGCAATCCGTGTCCATGGAGGTAAAGCACAAAAGGAAGACCTACTGTTGTGCCATGGAGGGAAGTGGCCGGGGCTGATTGATGTGAGCTGCAGGGCACAGCATTGTGTGGCATTTACCGCCTTATGCCAGCCATGCAAATTGTTATTTAATCCTCTCTAGGGTCTTGAAGCAGGTCTAGACCAACAAGGTGGGTAGCAAGAATGCAGATAAAGGAACCCCAGGACATGCAGGCCAGCTAAGGTCAGCACAGGGGCAAGGAGAAGAGCAAGATAATGCCCGTGGAATCCTGTGCCTGAGCTTCCTGCTCAGAATGTCCCAAGGTCCATAGCCAGACAGAGAACCTTCTCTGGGCCACGCTTCTTCAGTCCACCAAGGACTACCATACCAAAGCCTCTTGGTTTTCAGCCCTCGGCTTTCCACTCATAGTGAATCACTGGTACTCAGGGAGCGAATGTGGAGTGTGGACCGGACAGACTTCAGAGGCCGAGGTGAATAGTTGTTATTCCGCCCCTTAGAAGCAGTATTTCAACACTGCCCCGATCCAGCTACACAGCTAGAAAGAGTGGTAAGGTTTGGGTGTCTGAAGACAGTGCACTATCGGCAGTTTATCCTGTCCTGTCCTGTCCCTAGAGCAGGAGCCCTGTCCACCCTTGCAAATTGTAAGGGCAAATATTTGAGTCTTTAAGCATCTGACGTAGGCCTTACTTTTGTGAGCAAAATTTACAGGGCCCCATTGACTTCCGTCTGCGGGATTTCTTTCCCCTGTGTATCCAGCAGATGTTGAGAGCCCCTGGCCAGCAACTCTGCAGTCCAAACTCTCACTGTAGGTACTGCGCTGGTTGCAGTGATGGAGACCCATCGGTGTTTATCAACAGCATCCACTGAGCATCTCACACAACAGGAAGTGTGCAGGCTGGGGACATGAACAGAAGTGGTCCAAATTCCTAAGGGGATCTTGGGGTTATGAATGGACACAGTGATCCACCAAATAGTCCCCAAATGCACACATGCAATACTAGCCTTAGAAAAGCAGAGGGACCGACACTACTCCACGGAGGAGATATGACCTTCATGACATTGAAAAAGTGAGATGGAGAGGTAGTTCTGCTAACTATGGTGAAGGATGGAAGCACTGAGCATTGGAAGATGCTGTCCTTACCCCAGGAAGGATGGATGTGGAGGCCCTAGGCCTGGGTGACAGCATCACCCTTATAACCAGAGAACTCACGCATATGAGGGGAAACTGCGTGGGATACCAGAGGGTAGAATGGTGCAGGTTAGGCCAGGGTATGGATAGACCCGGGGTACTCTGTGTAAAATATGAAGGACTTGGTACTGGGCATGCTAACAGGGTTGAGGAGAATAAAGTTACAGGAAGACACTTGTCTTAGTTGGAGTTACTATCACTGTGCTAAAACACCACGACCAAGATTAACTCGAGGAGGTAAAGGTTTGTTTAATCTTATAATTCCAGGTAACAGTCTGCTACTGAAAGGAATCAGGGCAAGAAATCAAGCAGTGCAGGAACCCAAAGGCAGGAGCTGGCGCAGATGCCATGGAGGGGTGCTGCTTATTGTATTGCTCAGCCTGCTTTCTTATTGAACCCAGGACCACCAGCCCAGAAGTGGCTCCACCCACAATGGGCTGAGCCCTCCCACATCAATCACTAATTCAAAAAAGTGTCCTGCAGGCTTGCCTACAGCCAGACCTAATGGAGGCTTTTTTTTTTCTTAGCTGAGAGTTCCTCTTTCCAAACAACTCTACTGCATGTCAAGGTGACAAGCTAGCCAGCACAACCCCAAGTTTCAAACACGCAAGGCCTAGGATCAGTAACTTTACTTGGTAGCTCTCAGCCTTTCAAGCGCCCAGCTTGAGGACTTTCTCTTTTATCGTCAATGTATTATGTTGATCATACTAGAAAACACTAGTATGAGCAAGGCCTTACAGAGTTAGTCATCTATCAGTGGGGATTAAGGGACCACGCTACCATCTTCCACTGTGTTTGAAGCATGGAGGTTGTAAATAGTAGAAGGTCACTCCACGTGTATGCTCCCCTAGAAGGTGTTAAAACAGTGAGAAGTCCTTAAACTTGAGTATCCTTTTAGAAGAAAAGACTGGGTGGGGATCAGGACACAGATGCAGGAATGACCTGGCAGTGTTTGGAAGAACTCGCAGAAGCACACGGGAAGAGAGCAGAGCCTTCGAGCCTGAAGTGACAGGATCTACTGTGGATCTTTTGGGGGCATGCCAGGAACAATGGGAAGAAGTGAGCTGTCTTGTGGGAGTCCCATGGGATGAGCAATCTGTGAGGACAAAGGGTGGGTAGCGATTTCCTTTACTTCAGCGTCTTCTTCTAAAAGTGTGAACTGCTTGATCACGGCTAAATCTTTAGAGGTATCACCAGGGAAACCATTGATACGAAAACTAATTTTAGCCTGGACATTCTGCCTCAGATGGTCTGATATTTTTTACTGCCGTGGCCACCTCCACGGTTTGTGCACACGAGCAAAGAGGGTCCTCTCAGCTCCTGTCATACTGTCTCTCGTCCTGAGGAGATAAGTGCTTGTCAAATGTGTCTGACATTACAGAATGGCTCGGTGGCATCTGCTCAGGGTGGCCACACATTCATTAGGTCAGACCTGCTCATCTCTCAGGGCACAGCCAAGGACCCTGCTGGCATTCAGCCGAGTTGGCTTTGGAATAAGGATGGCGTACTTATTGGGGTGACTGGATGGAAGCAATACAGAGTAGTCCCCTTTAATCCTCAGCTTCACTTTTAAGGTTTAAGTTTCCCCCTGGTTAATATCTAAAGGATGAATAGTGGGCGATAAGTTATCTTGAGAGAGAGAGAGAGGTGAACAGACCACATTCCCACTTTTATTACAGTATATTTTTATACTTGAATTTTATTATTATTAATCTCGTACTATGTCTAATGTGGAAATTCAATTTCACCATAGTTCTATCTACAGGAAGGTTCCAGTGTGTATCATATGTATCTCTCACAGCTAAATGGATGCTTCCTATATATCCCTTATAGCTCTGGACACAGTGACTGTTGCCAATGTATTTAATTTCTTACTTTCGAATCTTCTCGTGTCTCCTCTCAATCCTGGGCACCACACCTCCTCAATTGTGTATTTTCCATTCCTATCAGCATAGAGCCCATATTTTATAAACCTGTGCCCTCTTCCTTCATCTATTCATTTATTCCGTCAGTCAACAAATGTGCTAAATACCTGTGTGTTAGTGAGCCTCTCGTCACTGTTACAGAACACCTAAAGTCAACAAAGGATGATAAGTCTGTTTGGGCCCCTGATTTCTGCTTTGGGGTCAGCTAGCTTTGCTGTTCCTCTCTGTCTCTCTCTGTCTCTCTCTGTCTCTCTCTGTCTCTCTCTCTCTGTCTCTCTCTCTCTCTGTCTCTCTCTCTGTCTCTGTCTCTCTCTGTCTCTCTCTGTCTCTCTGTCTCTCTGTCTCTCTCTCTCTCTCTCTGTGTGTGTGTGTGTGTGTGTGTGTGTGTGTGTTGTGGAGAGGGAGGGGTAGAGAGCAAGCTGCTCAATCATAGTGGTCAGAAGGCAACAAGAGAAAAGAAATAGCGGGGGGGGGGGTTGAAAGATAGCTTAGTGGTTAAGAGCATTGCCTGCTCTTCCAAAGGTCCTGAGTTCAATTCCCAGCAACCACATGGTGGCTCACAACCATCTGTAATGAGGTCTGGTGCCCTCTTCTGGCCTTCAGGCATGCATGCAGACAGAATATTGTGTACATAATAAATAAAAAAATATTTAAAAAGAAAGAAAGAAAGGAAGAAAGAAAGGAAGAAAGAAAGAAAGAAATGGCCAGGGCCTCAATAGACCCTTCAAAGGCAAACCCCCATACCTGCATAACAGACTTATGAAGAACAATTTCATATTTGAATTGGATAGCACTGTATGTACAATCTTACCCAAATACCCTGTAGACAGAGTCTTTTGGAGCATTAACAAGTCTTGTCTGGGGTCCCCTTGAATGGCATAGCCACAGGATGGCATGCTCTCAAGACAGCCTGGTTACACCACAATGGTGATCCTCATTTACTGAGCCGAATCCCAATTCTTGATAAGACCTGAACAAGGGAAGCATTATTGATGCCAGATGCCTGCCATGTTGTCTTCATACATAAAGATGTAAAATTGGACCTCATTTCCTAACACTTATGGGTCCTTCCATAAAACCAAAATAGTGCTTTAAATTGTTGTAAAAGTACAAGATTCATACAAAAAACTTAACAGCATGTTGATGTAAAGACATTGACAATGTCTCGTGAAAATTCTGCGTGCTACACTTACTTCTGTAGAGAGAAAGTTGTGACATCTGACCAGTTTACCTAATTTGGTCACTAGTTAGTGTGAGAAATGCCTCTTTGGCTTTATTAACCCAAAATGCATTAATTTGGGCAAATCTATCTTTGGGGCTTAAATCAATCAGATGTCAGACTTCGCCCAAACTGCCAGACATGAGCCCTCTATTTCTTATGTCAGTGTGGCACCCCTTGGCAATATTGTAAAGATGCCTTCCTTGTGTGCTTGGCAATTAAGGTCAGGGATGTAGCATCCCTGCGATCTTCGATAAATGGCTTTGTAATGCAATCATTGCTGGAGCTGGGAACAGAGCAATCTTTCCCTGTTATTTATCACTGTACTTACGGCTAATGAACTGCTGTTGCAGGCTGATGCGTCCAAGGACAAGATCCAAGCAATATGTCTTCTGCAAAACGTGAACTGACTGGTGTGGTGTATGCTGTGGGACTAGCTCCCCTCTGGGTCTTAATGAATCTGTTCCAGTCAGTGTGTGTGTATATGCACGCACACATGTGCGCTCGTGCGTGCAAAACTCTTCTTCCACTTTGTACTCTCTTATGTTTCTGTGAAACATGTCACCCATGGACCATGGACATCAACTGGTCACCTAGATCAGTGGCTATAGAGATTGAATGAGTTATAATCAATCACACTTGGGAGATTGTTACTCCATGTCTTCTGATTTTCTTAGTCTGGCCTCCACCAGAAAATATTCATTATTGATGAGCCCTTGAGGTGATTCTGACATAAACGAGGTAAATATGTTTGTTTCTGAGACAGCTTAAAAGACAGTTTGCACGCACTCTAGTTTGGGAAACCAGTATTCTTTCCAATCCGTGCCATGTACAAACAAGCCAGCCTTGACAATGCAGACACATTCCTAGTACACATCGTGATCAGGGCTGAGGCGATAGCTATGGCAGCCTCAAATGCCTTCGACCTAGTGCATGGATTGATTTCAAGCGACACAGACATTCTACACATTTTCATTGATTCTTAGAGGGTTCTAAGAAACCGTGAACTATGATGAAATCACACTTTCAGGGTGGGCCCATACTAGACAAGACCTGGTCAGGGAGAAAGGGAAAGGATCGATTTAAAAACAAAGGCTACCCTGTCTTCTTTGAGTCACCATTGCAGGCTTGCCTAAAGAGGGCAATGTAAACCTGGAGATAGCTGGCAAATCAGCAAGCCAGCTTCAGAATGCCCCTCGCTGCTCAGCTGATTCTAGAAAGCCACTGGAAGGAAACGTAATTGGCAATTGGCGATTAGGATCACTGAGAACCTTAGGAGAGACAGAGAGGATTGCTGGTATTTATTGTGTCATTGGGGGGAGGGTAGAAAGTGATAAAAACAGTAAACATCTCAGAATAGCTAAGTGGAAGTCATCTGTTCGGGAGCTGAATGTAGTAATATTATATATTAGCCACTTCCGTTCTTAATATTTTAACCCTGCATAGAGAATTCCCGAGAATAAAACATTTTTGTGTATATTTATTTTATTTGGAAATTGACATTCCCAACTCCCATTATTTATATTTTACAATTCCATTTTTATATTATATACAAAACTCTCACATAGAAAACATTCATAATGGATTCCTACTTTTATTGATGAGAAGGATAAAATTATTGGGTGTTTCAACTTTACAAAGAACTGAGTGTTAGAGTAACTCTTACAGTTGGATTGTTAGAAATGGTTTGATTTAAAAGTACTGAAACCCGGTTCTAAAGCTTACTAGAAATCAAGTTTTGAAAGGGTAGGCTTTAAAACAGTGAAGCCCAATGTGTAGTAGCCTGACTTTTGTCAGAGTGTGGAGCAACAGGAGACCGAGAAGGAATTCAGCTGAACAGGAATTCCCCCTTAATGACGGGCGAACATGTCAAAACCCACTCCTTTGCAGATGCTCACATTCTCTGTACACTTTGTTTTGCATTCGTTGTTTGTGGTGGTGTTTAAATCGTCTCGTACATCTGTGCTGTGCCTCTATTCAGCCCCTAGAATGCTGGATACACACTCAGGATGGAGAGACAGCAGCTGGAAGCCTTAATGAGCTATAAGCTTAACCCTCTTCTGAGAACCTAGGAACTCTCCAAATGAATTCTTATTTCAGAAGGAGATGCTTGCTGCTTTTGAATTATGCATTCATCCCTGTGTTTCTTATTTACATTCTTCGGTCATGCTGTGGCTAAAGGCGTGCTCTCATTTCAAGAATTTGATATGCAATTCGGGTGCTTGGCATTCCTCTGAGCACAAAGCAGGCCTCAGCTGGTGACTGTGCAGGCTGTTAGCATGTTCCTGAACCTGCAGCTTAGACTGAGCAAATGGGAACAAATGGTGTGCATGCATAATGGAACAGCACGTCCAGGGGTTGGTCCAAGTTCAGGATTCCTTCAGTCTTCAAGTTTGGAACATCTTCAGATAGGGCCACTAGTCAGATTTCACACCTTATTTCTTCTGGTATCTTGTTCATGAAGCTGACAAATCCTGCCGTCAAGGCATCCTGAACATTCGGCTTGCCCTGCCTTGGTCATCAAGGGAAGCCATCACTCTTGTCCAGGGGGCAGGACTGTGAGGGGCAACACATCAGCCTGCTGCTGCTGTTGCTGCTTGCTTGCGGAGGAGCTTTGTGGGGTTTGTGCCTCTTCACCTTGTGCCCGAGATAAGCTGCATCACTAACGTCACACCATGGATAGAATTCTGCATGGCTGCTGGCCTTCAGAGACACATGTGATGTGCACTGCAGCCATTATAGGAAGCGTAGAAATAACATTAGTGCCATAGAGTAATCTTGAATGTGTAGGAGGAGAGCAGAACGGGTATCCCGAGGCCCAAGCTAGAAAGTTGGAATGCTTCTCCGCATTTGCATAATGTTCCGTGTAATGCCATCTATACAAACTCGAATGTTCGTGTAAGATGGCCCCAAACTTGGGGGGAATGCAAAAGGCTTTTACCTTGTAGTTATGTTATATATCTCAGAAATAGACACAAACCACTTTTCTGTAGCTTGTTAGAAAAGCATCATGAGTTTTGCATTAGCAAAGTAAGGACTTCTCTGGGGGCTAAGTCGCTTTATTTGTAGCAGTGAAAGGGATGCATGGAGAAGCCAAACTGAAGCAGGCAAGCAAATCCAGTTGTGATTGCTATCGTCACTTAACTTGATCTTATTGTGTACCCCTCCTTTCTATACAGAAGAGTTTATTTCCCAAGGAGAGTTAGGTGGACATTTTATATATTACTTTTACCCAGGAGGTATTGAGATATGGTGTGTGTGTGTGTGCACATGGACTTGAGTGTATATACATGTGCTTGTGGAGGCCAGAGGTCAGCTTCAGGTATTCTTCCTTAGGTGCTGGCATCTACCTTGACTTTTGAGATAAGATCTTTCATGACCTGGGACTCACCATTATTCTAGGCTCTCTGTCTAGCATCCCAAGGGACCCACCTTTCTCCACCTTCAAAGTGCTGATATGACAAGCGTCTGGTACCAGAACAGGCTCTTTTTATGGGGTTCTGCGTGACCAAACTCAGGTCCTTGTGCTTACGAGGCAAGCACCGAGCTACCTCCTCAGTCCGGTGTCTTTGGATTTTATAGAATCCTAGAATTAAGGAAGCATAAGGAATTTCAAAATGAGCCTGTTGTTTTCTACATAAGGAGACAGAATCCTCCATGTAAAGAGGAAACATAGCCCATTATTCAACATCTATTCACTCATTTCGCAGAAACTAAGTTCTGACTTGGAATGTCCCATGCGCGGCACTGTGGAGAGACAGAGATGACTACCGGGGGCCCCTGCAAGGTAGAAACAAGGCAGGGTGAAAAGTGTTCAGTTAAGCAACACTTAACACACAAGGACATTACTGAGGGAGCAATGCCCGCTTGTGGGCTGGCTGGATTTCTTTATTTCTTTGTTCCATGTCTGTGTTAGATAAGCAAAAGAAACAGCCGATGGTCTTGGTTGTGCCCAAAGGAACTTAAAACAGTTGCTTCCCAGGTCCACTATGGCACTAGGCGGGGACTTGGATTTTACTCCAGTTCTTTGTGTGTGGGGGTTAGGAGGGGTGAGATAGTGTCTCACATAGGCCAAACCAGCCTAAAATTTGCTGTGCAACCAAGGAAGACTTTGAGCTTCTGATCCTCCCGCTCCAACCCCAGCTTTAGTGCTGAGACAACCAGCATCACCGCCACACCCTGTTCAAGCCTTGCTGGGGATCCATCCTGGGGCTCCCTGGGTGTCAGACAAGTACTCTACCAAATGAGCTGCCTCCCTAGCTCTTACACCAATCCTGGGACTCGTGGATTATTGGGATGACTACCTGGATATTCCTAGCTTTTCAAGTAGAAGACGTAGTATTCTATCTACCACATTTCTCCTATTGTCCATCAGGATTTGGATTCATGAGTCATGGAGGGAACAGTTTGTATTCTTGTTTTTAAAAAAAGAAAAATCACAAAGGCACTGCAACGACATGAACGAAAGCACGGAGTCATCTGTGTCTCAAATGATGACGCTAGGCTTGTGTTTGTTGTAAATAATACGATTTGTTCAAAGGGGCCTTCCGCTGCGCACATACATACACAAACGATCCGCGCTTTCGTTCATGGAACTGTGAACCCTAGCCACGGACGTGCACAGATGACATGTATACATATCCAGCACTAATACAGGTGGCGTCCATAGTCAGTACTTGAACTTTTTGCGTGTTATTTGTAAGGGACTCCTTCCTCATTCCCTCTGGCTCTTGGATCAGGGCCATAGGTTGGCGGCTCCTCCTCTCTGCAGCCTGGAATCCGCCCATCTACTCTACGGTCTATGCGGTGCCAAGCATGGCTTAGGTCAGAAGATCCTACTCAAATGTTGAATTCCCAGAGCTGCACATCTTCTACAAAACACAGCCCTTTAAGCCCCACAGCAGATGGGGTGACGGAGCAGCATCTTCTAACCTTCTCTCTCACATGAGGTAACCAGGTTCCCTCCTCTCCAGCCAAGACCGTTGATATCACCTTGCTTTCCTATTGCCAGTATTCTAGAGACCCAGGCCAAGTCCCCCACCTCCTCAGGCCTGCTGAGAGAGCATGCAGACATTTATTTTGCATTTCGTTCATTCCATCCATTAGAAAAATTCAATACTTTGTGAGTCTCTTTTCCTCCCTTAATGAGTCTTAGTGACTAGGTGATTTGAGAAAGGCCTTAAAAGTCCTAAAGAAATACGCCCACGTGGCTTGAGCCCAGAGTGTGAGATGACCAGAGAACGGAGTAATTTCTTTCACCTGGAAGTCGGGATGTGCGTCCCTGCCTCTCTCCATTTCAGCCTATGCTTTATAGTTGCCAGGAAGGAGGGAGCTGCTGGCACAAAACCTATTATCATCCTAATTAACTCGGGTCTTGTCTCTGAACTTAAATTTCTTGAGTACCGAATCTGCAAGACACTTCCAATTTCAAGTGGGGGAAAAAAAAAAAGACAAATACTGCAGTCCCTAAGCCAATAGAGAACTCACCGGAAGGTCAAAAAGAAAAGAAAAGAAAAAAAAAATCAAAACCCCAAACCCTCCCTCCCTCCGCTCTCGCCGCGAGTATCTGCGGAGGGAGCGGAGGGGACCCAGAGGCCCAGCAATAATCCAAGTGTAAATCCAAAGGCTACTGCTATTGGCAGCTGTTCCCAGAGGCAGGATCTGGAGGACTGCTCAACCTAGGTGTCCTGGAGAACTGCGGTGGCCCCCCTCCCCCGCGCGCGGGAGGGAAGTCGGGACGAGGTTGGCCCTCCTCGCTCGGTGTCTGGGCGTGGGCCCCGCCGCAGCTCCGCGGAGCCTCCGTGTCTCCTGCAAAGGGGGGCGGGGGAGCCCAGAGCTGCGGCTTCCTCCCGCGCGGAGTCTCCTGCGCACCGCTGAGCAGGACGCCAGTGCCAGCCGGGTCCCCACGCCGCGGCGCGCCCGGCCTCCCCGCAGCCCACAGGTAACTTTTCTGCTCTTGGTGGCCGAGGGGCTCCGATGGGGGGCTCGTTTCCGAGGCGCGCGGGGCTCGGGGAGCCCAGTGCGCTGTACCCTCCGCTCTCGGCCTCCGGCCTGGGGACCTCTCTCCAAGCCCTGTCCCCCAGGGGCGACCGGGCCCCGCGCCCCTCTCCGGCCATCAGAGCAGGATTTCAGGGTCGGGGCGCCATGTTCTGAGCGTGCAGGGCTCGGGGCGACACTGCGGCGCCAGGCCGGGGGCCGTGCACGGGAGGGGCCGTGTGCCCCGAGGCTGCGGCTGCCGCTGCGTTCGTGCCGGCTGCGGGCGCGGCGGGGCTCGGAGCATCTCGGCTCTGCAGCGGGGCCGGCCGCTTTTACGTAACTTGCCTCCTTCCCCGAGTAGGCAGCGTCCCCAGGCCGGCAGCCGGCCAGCCAGGTGGCTCCGGGCCTGGGCACCTGCGGGCCGCGCGCCCCTGGGGACGGCTCCCTGCGCCGGGCGGGAACGCGCCCCGGCCTGCAGACCCGAGCACCCGGGCGGAGGCGGCTCACCTGGCGCCCTCTGGGCTGCGGGCCGTGGAGAGGGGTGGGGGTGGGGAAACTGGGGTCCGCTAGAGTGGGGTCCTTGCTAGGCTGTGCGCCTTCGGCTGGTTCCTGCACCGGGGCGCGGGGGAGGGGGGGTTTGCTTTCTCGGGTTCCCCTCTAATCGCACCGTACTTCTTCCCCCTTCCCCCTTCCCCCTGCACCCGGCGCCAAGTTCACAGCTTCTGCAATGCGGTGGGTGTGGTTACCTCGCAGATTGTAAGTGTGGTCCTTGCGGTGGGGAGGATTCTTGCCCTTTTCTCTCTTTAGACTTACTGATCTGAAGTTTTCTAGCTGGGGGTAAGGTATGGGGGAAATTTACCCTCCTGTCTGTGCAGACCAGGGTTCAAAGTTGAGAAGAGTCCTGCAGAACAAATGGAATGATAAAGGGAACATGTGGTATTGATTAAGCATGGAGCCGGGGCTGTCCTGAAAGGGCCAGGCAGCCCTCCTAATAACGCAATGCTTCCATTACGTGGTTAAGTTGATGTTTCAGCTTTTTTACATTACTTATGTGGAATTGCTTTTGCAGATGTCCTTGGCTGTGGTTTTCGGGGGGGCCCACTTAGAGGGGGGGTCTGTGGGGCGGTCCGACGTTCTGGGATTACTCTTGGTAGCATAACTATCCAAGTAAAGGAGTTAAATCTGGTGCTAGAAAGAAATTTCTTTTTGCATCTTACACTGCCTTTGAAAGCCCCCGTGAAGCAAAACTGATGGAACCGCACCTATATCTAGAAGCCATGAATGCAGCGCCCTTACAGCAAGCAGAGTGGGCATCAAACTTGAGGACAAGGAGATGACCTGATGCTCCATATCTTGACTCAGCAATGGTGGCTTCCTGCTGTCTTCTAACCGCATGCTCATTGAAGCATCAACTTTTAAAACTTTAATTTCAGTAACAAAGTTATTGGGACAGAAAAGGAATTCTCAATCGAAGAAGCATGTCTTTCATTTGCTAATTTCCGAAACACTGGCCGCAATAAACTGAATGTTGAGTACTGAATTATTTACATTATGATTTTTTTTTCGGATGGTTTAGAAAAGCTAGGTAATTAGAAGCACAAGCTACTGCATGAAGCAGTCTTGTATGCAGCAAGTTCTTGCAAAACAGAGCATGTGTTCTGAGTGGTTTATCAGAAACCAGAAGAGTAGCCACTGTAGCTTGTAAGCCCCTGTAGGCCAAGGATAGTGGGTCTGAAGGTCAAAGGTCAGTGTCCTGATGGTATACGTACATGTAATTTTTAAGCATTTTCTTATGCGTGAGCATGGTGTAGGTTAGAAGGTGAATCTGTCACTTTTTGTTGGGTGTTTGGATCAAGGCCAACTTTCATTTGTGCAGATATACAAGATGGGGGCTTATATTTTTTTTGACTGGATCAGGCATGGTTTTATATACATACATGATGCTGTTAAAAACAATCCAAAGGCAAGACCCAGTAAGAATGCACTGAGGTAGAAGAGCGGCGGCCACCTGTGTCCTGGGAGAGGATGTCGCTGCTGTCTCTTTCTGCTGTGTGGGAGGAGTACGGAGGGATGAGCATGGTGGTGTTTTCTGGTAGGACTTTCTTCGTGCTTTGGAAGTTCTACAGTTGATAAATGAGAAGCTATGCCTTCCGTGCCAGTGAAAAATGGACTCCGGGAGTAGCCAGGGAAATGTTTTCTTTTGGTGAGAATCCAACTATAAAGATGAGAAGTTTCTTATGTAGAACACCCCGCTCATCTTTAATTCTGTTCTCGGAGTCTTTTCCAAGTCCCCCATCGATTTTCCTCGCTGAGTGTCAGCTTTACTAGGGGATGGAGACTCCCCGCTGACAGCCGGACTTCATTCATCTTCAGCACCACTTCATTCAGAGATCCCCTTTAGCAGTGCCGTTGCAGCATCCCTTCCTCTCAGAAGGCTCACTGCGATACCCAGGGCCCTAGGAAGGCTCTGCTGTCATTTCAATTGTCCTGGCTAGAAAGGAGTATGTCCTCAGAAGCAGGGACTGGGGCAGTGAAGTCATTGCTCTGCCAGAGGCTGTGACATCACTATAGCTCAGAGGAAACAAGGGTGGGGCCGGCAGAACCATCCCAAGCTTCTCGCTGCCTTCAACTTTGTCTGGTGCATGATGAATGAGACTCTCACATCAAGGTACCATCTGGTTGTAGGAAAATGTGTCTCGAAACTGTTGACGATTCCTGTTACATAAGAAATATTGTGATTTCTTAGAGAAATTTAATTTAGTTTAATTTTAAAATTAAAGGGCCAGCAAATCAGTATTTTAATCAATTAATAAGTCAATAGTCCATCCTGTTTATATTAACAGCATTCTACTTAAATTTGGGGTTAGGTTGTTAGGGTCGTCTTTAGAAGTGTATAGTGTCTCTTACTTTCTGAATAGAGAATATGGTTGTGTATTTTTATATGATACGCTTGCAGTTGGCAAACTGGGAGAAAATAGAAAAGCTAGAGATTTCAGCCATAGGAGATATTTGTCATGATTTGGGGGTAATTAATGTTTATTATAACTTTTCTTTCTTTGCCAACGTTATTTTATAGTTTGACATTTCAATCCTTGTAGGATTCTAGTGTGGAGAAGACACATTTCACCCAAATTAGTGTCCCATAAGTGATAAGAGGGCATGCAGGTTGGGAGCCTGTAAGTGCATTTGCTGTTATTTGATTATGGCTTTAATGCCATCTCAGCAGGGAGAGGGAAGAGCCACAGATGAGCCGCAGATATCTTTTGTGTAGGTCTTTGTAAAGATGACTTCCATGTTTTCACCTTGATGTGCTCAGGCTGTAGGAAGTCAGGGCGGTTCTTGCTAAATGGTAGCGCTATTCCAGGACCCGATTCTGAAGCGGAGAGGAGAGGAGCGAGCAGTGGAGGTAGGGAAGTCTATATTAGGTGCTGGGTCTGCAGATTGCTGGCGAAATGTCTTCGGTGCCGTGCTTTTAGACCTTGTGATGATTGGTTAAATTGCACGCTGTAGGACTGGAAGCTTCTATTAGCTCCAAACCCCTAATTCTTTTGTAATTTGCAGTATGGAAGAAAGGCTGACAACTTAATTTTTAGATTGCTGACATTTTGATACGCTTGTTCTTATAGACTTTCCTACAAAGCACACATATGTGCATTCACGTGGACACGTGCACACACTCACGCACGCGCACACATGCGGAGGTAGCCTTGTGTTAGGTTCAGAAAACAAATGCATGGTTAACTTTTTTCCTGTGTTTATTGCTGTCCCTCCAATCATGCTGGGTTGAGTACATGGTGTGTGCGATGACTTTCTCTTCTTGGGGTTTTATCTATGAACCAAACAGTTCTACCCCTAAAGCATTTAGTAAGTATTCATGGAACGGAATAAGAAATAAGGCCGTTTTTGATATATTCCTTTAAAAATGTGCTTGAGAAGCCTGGCACTGTGTAGTGCCGGGTCTTTTGTGCAGCTGCTATTTTTAATAGAAAGGTCGTCTCCATATCCACCTCGCTTGCCATCTGTAGCTTCAACTCTGCAGGTTCCCGCAGGCTTTCTGTATCGGGGACGAGGATGCTGCAGGGGATTGAGGGGAAAGGAGAATGGGGTCTTTGTGGGAGGACTGTGGGTGTTCTGCTTCCTGTCCCGTCAACTCTAATTGGTGTCAGGGAGAACCGGTGCAGGGAGCTGCTTACTCAGAAGAGAGGAAACAGATGGAAGAGGGACAAAGATGAAGTGGTTTTCAGTGCTGGGAGATGGCACTGATCCTGCCTGTGACACAGAAAGAGAAGAACTCTTCATGTACACATATATGTAAGTAATGTGTATGTGCAAGATACACATGTACATTGTGTATATGTACAGTGTGTGCAAATATGATGTGTATATATATATATATATATGCAAGATATACAGATACATATTGTTTGTATTCTCAAGTAGTGTGCTTCTCTTAATTCAGGCTCCAAATCTCGCCATTTCTAAAGCCAGCTTCCCCACATTTAAAGTCTCAGCATTGGGTTGTATTTTTACAGTGTCGGTTGTGTGGCAGAGATAATGCTAACACTCTCACCCATAGATTAGGACTGTATATTGAAAGCTGAAGCTTGTATACCAGCTGTTTTTATGAAAATTCTGAAGTATGCATCCAGACACATGCATGGTCTATCACATGGAACACAGTGCTGCTGGTGACACATGCATGGTCTATCACATGGAAACACAGTGCTTCTGGTAACACATGGGTGGTCTATCACATGGAAACACCAGAGCAT
>NW_004949118.1:2603244-2632507 GCF_000317375.1 Microtus ochrogaster | reverse complement strand
CCAGAGCTGCCGGTGACACACACATGGTCTATCACATGGAAACACAGAGCTGCTGGTGACACATGCATGGTCTATCACATGGAAACACTGGAGCATGCACCCAGTGCTGCTGGTGACTCACGCATGGTCTATCACACGGGAAAGCATAAGCACTTACGCCTGAGCAGACATGAGAGGTGGCATCTGTGTGTGTGTGGATTTTATAAATGCCTTGATGATTTTGTCCTGCTTCTATTTTCTTTATGCATTCAATACTTAAATAAAGTTTCAAAGTTCTTTAAGCCAGTAGAAAATTAGAATTCTGGTTTTTAAGCATGTGTGAGTCATGGCTTAATTGGCTGACTGCTATGCAACTCGATGTTATCTCATAATGATGAGGCCATAACTTACATAAATGTGAACTATGATAGTGTCCTCACACTCTAGCCAATACCTGTGACAGTTGGCTTAAAAAGAGGAGACATTTATTTTGACCCCGGCTGGAGAGCCAGTCGCTGTCTTTTGGCCTTGGGCTGTGGTGAGGCAGCACACTGCGGTGGTGGACTGATGGAGGAGATTGCTTACCGCATGGCCATAGAAGGTAAAAGTAGAGAGAAGACAAAGGATCCTAATACCACCTTCAAAAGTTGGGCACCTCCCTGCAGCCCAACTCCTGCTTCTTCGAGATTCCAATCATGCATGCCACAGGCTGGGGACCAGCGCTTTAACAATGGGCCTTTGGGGGAACATTCCAGATCCGAACCATAGCCTAAGTATAAAATTTTTATTTTTATGTGTATGGGTGTTTTGCCTGCACGTGTGTCTGTGTACCATGTGTGTACCTGATGCCCAAAGAGACCAGAAGGGGGTCATGCGTGGTTGTGAGCTTCCATGTGTGTGTTGGGAGTCGAACTTGGGTTTCCCGGAAGAGCAGCCAGTGCTTTAAATGCAGAACCATCTTTCCAGCGCCCCAGCCTGTGTATTTTTAACACCTTGTAGTATCGAGTGCTTTTGTTGTGGCTTTGTGTGTGTGTGTCAGGTGAATGCTTCTTGGATGCCCCGTCTTGCGGGGAGTACGTGCTTCGTTTTCTTTCACATTTTGACCTGGTAGACAGTTTGATTTTGATTAAGATTAGGCATCGTTGAGACATTCCAGAGGTCAGGAACCTGGGATTCGTAAGATGTACCCTTCATATCAGGAAGTAATAGTAAGAGGTGACCCAGAGTGTGGCCTGACCGGGAAGGCTCTGGGTTTGTTGCGTAGTGAGGAGCCATCGATGTCCAAGCAGGGAGGAAGATGCTATCGGGTGATCCACGTAGGAGAAATTGGAAAACTTGGAAGCTGGAAACAGATGGTTTTTCTTCTTGAACTAATCTCTTTTTCAGAAATTGAGAGTAACAATTTTTCTTCTCGGTGACTGACATTTTGGCAATTAACTCCATATATAGAGTGGGCATATGTAGTTGGAGATTAAATATTGCTCCTGGATCATTAGAGATGGAGATGAGATATACAGAGGACGAGAAACTTTTCCTTGTTGTTTACCCTTCTGATCGAAACATCTTCAATCCGCACACTAAACTGATGAGCACTGACTTGGAAATGTGCTCTTACAGTACCGAGAACACAGATCTCGTTGTCTGGAGAGATGCCCTGAACGAGCATCTCCTCAAATCTCTGCATCTCCCTGAATCCATTACAGCCTGTCTAGAAGCCAGGCATGCCTGATGTGAGCTCCCCGGCCTTCTGTTTTATAACTGTACAATATCGGTCAGTTCCCTTCCCTTCCTAGTCTCTTTACTCATTTATAAAATGTCCATAATGCTTCCTCTCTGAGACATGAGGGTCAAATGTAAGCACACGCAAACACTGCGCATGATGCATGATGTATCAGGAGTGCTTGACAAAGAGCAGTAATATTGTTTTTCATTTATGTGAATAATAACGTATATTTTACATCAACAGACTTCTACGTTAAATGCCACTACACAACCATTCTCTTCTTTATAGGGCAGTATTCCTGGAGACGATTTTTCATGTTTACCAATTTTTACCTACTTTGTTGTCTTTAACGATGAATAAATATTTTCCCTTCGTCCTGCCCAGTACTAGTGAAGGATCATTACTTTAATGACGATGGTTATTGGAAGCCGTGTCATCCAGCCCTGCCCCTCTCTGCTTCTTCTTGCTGTCCACGCTGTTCATCACTCGCTGACTTTCTCTGCTACGTGACAGTAAACACAATTAAAGCCTCTGAGGATATTGATGTGTTTCTCTGTGCTGTGCGTGAGCACCAAGTTCTAACAAATGGCAACCACCAGACCTCCATTCTACAGTCCCCACTCTACATTCCTTTAGCTTTAATAGCATCTCTTCCTAGAGGGCTGATCTCATCCTGCTCACTCTAACCCTGAATTCCTTGGAGCTGTCCTGCACCCTGCCCCTGCACCCTGCCCCTGCACCTCCTGGCATGCCAAAGGCCAGCAGACGTAAAAACTCGCCCTAGGTAGATTTTGTAGAGTCATGTCATTCCCATCTGGGGTAGTTTAGGGTGCATGCGCGTGTGCGCGCACATGCTTGTTTGTGTGTGTGTAAGGGGGACCCTGAGTCCCAGCCTTAAGCTTCCCTGTGGCTTTTGGTTATTGCTGTCTGAGTTCTGAACCCTTCCTTCCTTGTCCTCAGCGATATACTGTGAACAGATGTCAGCCGCAGTGCACAGATCTCATCAAGTCCTGCAGTCAGGTCGCTCTGTTACTCATGGCTCCAAGGTGTGCAGTTTTCACAGACCGTGTGTTCCTGGTTAAGAAAGTGGTCCTGGAAGGAACGGTGCCATAGGTTTCTGATGCTAACCCATGTGAGAGAGTTTGTAAATTCACAGGCCCACTTAAGAGTGGCCTGCTCTGACGTCGCCTGTACCTGGAGTTAGTTACAGCACAGAGATGCAAGGGTTGGGGACAATTAAATTACAGGGAATTGCTCCCCCCACTCCGTACCTTTGTTAGTCACCCACCTGTTACTGTTGCAGAATCCCTGAACTGAGCAGCCTGTAGGGAGAGAGGGTCTAGTCTGACTGAGGACTTCAGATGTCTGTCTGGAGTGGCTTGGACCAGTGAAAGACAGTACGTTGTGGCAGGAATGAGTGGTGAAGACACAAGTTGTTCACCTCACGGAGGCTAGAAAATTGGAAAGAGCTCATGCCCCTTATGTCATGCCCTGCCCCTGACCTAACTTCTTTTAAGTATGCCCCACTTCTTAAAAATTCTACTACTGCCAGTAATGATGTAGGATGCTAACCATGGCTTTAACATGTAATTGAATGTTTCCTGTCCCATCTGCCTATTCCCAAATACCCATCTGCTGTTTCCCAAATAATTGACTTGGAGCCTTAATATAAATTATAAATTCTTGGCTGGTAGATAGCTCATGCTTATTACTAGCTAACTCTTACACTTAAATTAACCCATATTTCTTTTTATGCTTTGCCGCATGGAGCATAGCTTGTTGCCTTATTTTATACATGTCCTGCTTGCTGGTGTATCTCTGACTCCACCCTCCTTCTTCCCATCATTCTCAGTTCGACTTTTCCGCCTAACTTCCTGCCCAGCTACTGGCCTGTCAGATTTTTATTGACCAGTGAGCATAATACATATTCATAGTGTAGAAAAGGATTGTTCCATAGCCTTCGCACACTGTCCTTTAGAGGACATTTTTTTTTTGTATATTGATACAATTTTAGGATATATTTATCATTTTGCATTATAGATTTTTACTTCTGATCAAGATACTTATACATTGTTTACATTTTGAGGTCATTGTCTTCATTTGTTGCACAGTTGTTTAAAGATTGTTTAATATTCTAATATGATTTTGTTGTTGTTTTTCAAGTCAGGGTTTCTCTGTAGCTTTGGTGCGTGTCCTGGAAACTAGCTCTTGAAGACCAGGCTGGTCTCGAACTTACAGAGATCCACCTGCCTCTGCCTTCCAAGTGCTGGGATTAAAAGCATGCACCACCACTGCCTGGCTTTGACTTATAATTCTTAATACCTATATAACTTAAAGACTAAGACTTTATTTAGAGGACATTTAATACCCAATCATAGCTTTATATTTGAGCCAAATTTAGAGCTTAAAAAATGCAATGGACTTATTTGTCTAGTTTAAGACATTTGAAATTCTTGAGATGTAAATAGCAGTAGCCCATGGGGAACAGTTGTCTTGTTGAATAAAGAAAACACAGTGAGTTAGGGAAGACACAAATAGAAACATCTGCTGACCGGGGTGGGGTTGGTTATCTCTGAAGTTTACTGCATCTCTGTAAAAAAGGTCGCTCAGCTCTGCAAGGGGTTGGGACCGCCTGAAGGGTGAGATGAGCTCTCTTGGCTCTGTTGGCCTAGACATCTAGGGGGGTGTGTGATGAGAGTGGACGCTGGAGATGCTTTGCAGTTTTGGTAGTATCTGTTGTTTTCCGACTTTGTTGATGGGGCAGACATTAGGAATTTTCATCCAAAGATGGACTCTCAAAGAGAATATAGGATTTTGTCATATTCTCTGTAAAATCCCAGAATCCAAAAGATGACTCTCCAGTAGAATATTAAATTTCGTGTAGTGTGAGACTCCAGATGACAATACAGGTTTGCAAGAATAAGATACGATAGATTTCAAATGCAACAGAATCACATTGGGGGAGTTAATAAAGAAAAAAATTCTAGGGGCCATTCATCGATTTCCCTTTGGTCTGTCTGGAGTTGGGTCTAGGCAGCCATTATCCAAGAGTCTTCAGTGGCCTCTGCTAGAACTGGATCCAGAACACATTTGAGTGATACTGTCTTAGGGACTCTTGACTTGACTTAGTGACGCTACAACTTACTGACTGCCATTAGGTGAGCATTTACTCTCGGAGGACAGTAGCCTACATTAATGGTACTGCTGTTTAAGAGAGTATAATATTGAGCCAAGAGCCCTGGCCTTGGACTGAGAATGTCTAGGTTTTTATGATAGATGTCTCCTGGTCTACCGATTGTAACTCTTACCACCCTGGGAAATTGTGTAAAATGGTTTAATGAAAGAGTAAAGGTTTGATATTTTTTATCTATTAGATAGGAATGATAACAATTACATAGCCAAGTGTTCAGAAGGATTAAATAAAAATTGAAAATATATGCTTGTCGTGATTAGGGTCTCTGTTGCTGCAATGAAATACCATGACCGAAAAACAAGTTGGGAAGGAAAGCGTTTTCCAGCTTACACTTCCATATTGCTGTTAATAAACAGAGGAAATCAAGACAGGAACTCAAGCAGGGCAGGATCCTGGAGCTGATGCAGGGGCCATGGAGGAGAGCTGCTTACTAGCTTGCTTCCCATGACTTGCTCAGCATGATTTCTTATAGAACCCAGGGCCAGCAGCCCAGGGATGGCCCCACCTACCATGATCTGGGCCCTCCCTCATTGATCATGTATTAAGAAAATGCCTGACAGCTGGATCTCATGGAGGCATTTTCTCAACTGAGGCTCCTTCCTCTCTGGTGACTCTAGCTTGTGCCAAGGTGACATAAAACCAGCCAGTACAATACTCTTGATGTGTCTGCAGTTGGCTTAATTTTGTGTGATTGATAAGTAGTGAGATGACCCTGAAGATGACATGCTTGTCTGAGTAGATAGGATCGCTGGATCAAAACTGTGACTGGGGTATAACTCAGTGATACAGCATTTGCCCTGAGTGTTTGAGACCCTGAGCAAGGGACCTCACTCTGAACAATTTGAGTCTCAAAGATATTCTTGGGTCTCTGAATGCTATAGTTGGTACTCTTTGTGCCAGCCGTGATGGGGGCAGGCTGCATGGTGGTTAGTATTTTCCCTTTATCCGGAAAAGACACACACCAATACAAGTCACACGCTGGGACCCCTAAAGTCACTGTATACTACATTTAGGCTGCACCTGTTGGTCTTTAGAATCCAAAGTAGAATCCACAGGAGATCATCAGACTTTGGAACCCTGGTTGTTATCTGGTCACCGGAGCTTAACTTTCTAAGAGTCTGGCCCTGGCTGGCTGCTGAGCTGTCAGTCACAGCTATGAGCCGTTGCCCACTGCCATGCATTGGCCTCTTTCTTTTTCTACTTCTTCTTTCTCCAGGCCTCATCTCACTTCCAAACTGAAAACTGCCTTTATGGATGGCTTCGCATGAAGGGCAAGATGTATAAAAAGACTTGTGCTCAAGAAAATATATACATAGAGTAGTTAATGAAGCTTTACAATCCCCTTCCCACTCTCTTTTCAGTAAAATATTCTGTGGAAAAAAATTTTAGTTGTATTGGCTTCCCATCAGCCCTGCTATTTCTCCTGGCTCCCATTTAGGAGTTTGGATTTCAATTTGGTGTTTTTCTTGCCTGGGGCTTTTCCTGGCTAGAATTGTAAAATGTCTTATTTGGTCATATTAGCGTAGTGGAGTGCCTGCCTTGCTGGTCTGATCAGAGACAGCCCTTAGGCTCTATAGCTGAGTGGATTTTCTTCCTTGTTCTCCTAGAAGAATTGGGGCCAGAATTATCTTGTCTCCAGATGACTCGTTCAGGTGTGTCTCCACCTAAAGAAACGCAACACAAAGTAGATCAACCCTTCTTTGATTTGAAATAAAGCAACCCATCTTTGATTCGGCTTCTCCGAAGAAGAAGCTCAGCACAAATGTCTCTTCTTTGCCCTTAGCTGTGCACCAGACATTTTCAGATTAGGGTCTGTCCAAGCAGGATAAATGTTTGGTCACAGAAAAAAAAAATAGAAAGGATTCTCCAGGAGCTAAGGAAATATTGCAGCCGTTAAAACACCTGTCACCTCAAGCAATGAAGACCTGTATTCAGATCTCTACCACCTACATAATAGCGGGATGTGGTGGAGTACATCTGTAACCCAGATCCTGCGGGGGCAGTCAGTCTGACCACTCAGCGAGCTCCAAACTGGTGGGAGACCCTGTCTAAAAGAGTAAGATGGAGCGTGACTGAGAAAGACACCAGCGGTTGACCTCTGACCTCCACATGCATACACACGCATATGCATGGACACCTGCACACAGGTGCACACATGCACACAAATGCACAGATGCATTACCAGGTGCCTATGTCATACCTGGAAAAATATTTAAAAATTTATCCAAGTATGCTAAAACATATATTCACACAGAAAAAAACCTGCAATGTATGCACAACTAGGACACTATGAGGTTTTGCAAAGCTGTGCTTCTGTTTCTTTGCTCATTCAAGTACCAATCCAAAGTGGCCATTTAATTGTCTTTGCAAAAAAAAATTAATTCCCTAGGTTACTAAAGGAGCCATGTTAGCTTTTTGAGAATGCATGCTTGATGGTGTCACCCCACAATTAATAAACCCATGGACACATCCTGGTTCCAACAGTGTAACTTTATGCAAATACTTAATTTTAAAAGCTTCACGTTCTTCTTTTATTCAGTCAAAATGGTCAGACTTAGTCCCCTCATGCACCAGTCCCCGGAGAAGCCCATGGGTAAATGCTTTGTCCCTAGTCAGTACTCCGTCAGCGGTGGCAATGCTACTCTTCGGGGAAGAACTAAGGATGATGAAAATTAAGAGTAACTGAATTCTAAGTGTGTTTAGAAGGATAATTTTAATGCATAGTGCCATGTTAAATGTAGCAGGCATGGGATGGATGACCCTACCACCTGTCCCCAGATTTTGCATCCATCAAGGGAGTTGCTAGGGTGGGATAGATAATGGTGAGGGTAGATCAAGAGGGCATGTGGGAAGTGATGCCTAGGAGCCTCGCCAGTCTGAAAGCCTGGAGGGTCCAGCTAAAGATGGAAACTCAAAATCATTGAAATAGGAAGGAAACCACCGTCATGGAAACCAAGCTCACCACCAAAGATGGGAAAGAGTGGAAAGAGCCTGTTAAGGAGAAGCAGACGAGGGTACCATGAAGGGAGGCATGGGAAACCACATGAAGTAGACGCAGCTTTCAGGGCTTCAGATGGTACCCTGAGCGCATCGTTCCCGCTGTCCGGCATGCTACCAGTGAGAAACTAGAAGAGAAGCACCCCTGGGCAGGGTGTGTACAGCCATTCTTTCACCTTCCTGTCTTTTCGTCCTCAAGTCCCTTATCCCTAGGGTGAGTGCCAGGCTATGGTAGCTGAGTGACTTAAGAAAAGAAAACATCAGTCCACACAACCAGGACACCTGAAAACTCCAGGAAACCCAAAGAGAATATTAGAAGTGATTTATATTAGGAAAAAGATGGCATTTTAATTCACTGGGTATTTTCTTTTAAGGAGTTTGTTGAGAAGCAAAAGTGACATTGCTGAAAGTCCATATCTCCTATGTAGACGAGGGGTTGCTTTTACCATCTGACAGGCAGCTCATCTGAGAGTGTCACCTGGAAGCCTTTGTTATTTTTGTGTGTGAAGTCCTTTCCTACTCTGTGTGTAGTTGCAGAGACCTGGAGAAGCCACGATGCCTTTTAATCCCCTTAGTTTGCTCTATTCTAACAGTAGCAGACTATTCTTGATCATAACTGATCAGGATGCTTGATTGCCTTGCCCGTGACTTAAAGATAAGTGTCAATCAAGCCAAAGATGATGAGGGGGTCAGAGGAAGCTGAAATGGGTTCTGAATTCTCTTTGAAACGCAGTATGAAAGCTTCTAATACACCGGAAGATTGGATGGGAATTTAATGACTGCCTCTGTACTCAACAGTCAGCTTAAGTGAGCGTTCCCCAAATTGCTCCAGTCTCCGACATTCCTCTCCACCACGCATCCCCCACTTCCTGGGAAGATGTCTTCTGAGTGTGTTTGTCACCGTCGTAGATTCCTTTCTCACTGCAGTCTTTAGGTTATCTGTGGTATTATTTTTAGTGCTGGAAAAGCTTTAATATGTGTGTTTCCCACAGTTGGTTCTTTCGTTTGACCATATGGCCAGGATTTGCGGCTGTCGCTGCCTGAAGGACTCCTATGTTTTGCATTAGGAAACTGTGTTAACCAAGGGCCTGTGACATGTATCTGCCTCAGAAGGACTGGACTTTCCAGCTCCTCAGCCTGGAGCCTCCTCCCCTAGCGTATTCACGAACCCCCCCTCTTATCTCTAATAGCCTTTGCTTCATTTCTCCTTCCTGCTGTTCACCCAACCAACCTAGCCCCCTCTTTCGCTTGCTTTCCATCCTCCTAATGCCTGTTTCACCTATTTTGTCTCCAGAATTATGGGTTTGTCTACTGTCACAGGCACACCTTCTTTTGCTCTCTCACTCTCTTGCCCTTTAAAGCAATCAACATTTTCATTTCAATACAATTTGACGTATATATTTTGGGTATTTGAGATAGCATGAGGGAGAATCATGTAGGGCCTTGCTTATTCTAAGCACCACTGAACTCTCCATCTCTAGCAGTCAGTAAATGTTTACATAAAGGAGTTCATGATGTGAAACAGTCTGATGAACTTATGAAAGAAAATTCTTCACCAATCCTGGACATTTTCACTGAAAGATAACGGCCTCGTTGAAAACAACTTGACTTTAAACTGTAAATATGACCTCAACGTGTGACTCTCCCTGGGAAGAGAGCTTGTCTGTGATTCTCCAGAAGCTTCTTAGGGATATGAGTGCAGGACGCTGCCCCACAGAGCAGTGAGAGTGGCCATGGTTTATCACTTTCAGTTACTCAGGACTTGGGATTCTCAGGGCTTGTTAGAGCCGTTCCCCCTCCCTAAGAATAATGTTCCAGAGCTAGTAATTTCTGTTGTACTGTCGTGCCTGCCCATTCCCCATCCTTCCAGTTTTATCACAGTCCCGGGTAAAATGGTTTGCCTTACTAATGAGTATTCCATCACTTTCTCATTTGGAAAATAAACTGTAGCTCTCAGTTTCAGTTCTGTCTTCAGTGTTGAGAAAATCAAGGCACAGTCAGTTCTTACTGCTAAGTCTTATACACTTAAGCACTTTGTAGATACCAAGATTTCCATTGGATGTGAGTTCTAATTAAGGAAACGTGAGTACAGTTTCATTTGGACCTTTGTAGGGCATGGTTCTGAAGTAGAAAGACGCATATGTGTGTTTTTCTTCTTTGCCAAGTAATTTTAGTTTTGAAGAACTTTTCGTCCAAAAGAAATTTGCACTACTACCTTATCTTCTTTAAGTTTCTCATCATGTCTTGACCCGGGAGGGCACACGTGTGGAATTTGATTCTGGTGCTCAGTGCATGTTGTTGAAACCAAATGCACTGGTTTATTCTTAGGCACGGATTCTGTTGGAGGCTGTGGAAATATACGACATATGGCAATTGATAATTCAGATGTCAACCCACCAGAGGACTGACTCAGTGGGGGGGTCAGCCCTGCCCAGGCAAGGCCCACAGGACTCTGGAAACTGTTGCTCACTTTTGCTAAAGCAGGAACTTGGTGTCTCCCCAGTTCCTGCATTATAGCGTGTAATCTCATGATTACATCTCAGTCTTAAGCAAACATATATCTGTGGGTGGTCAGGAAGATGGCCTTTCATTTAGCTATCTAGTTTTGTTATATAGAGCGCATGCTTCATAATTAGGCCTATTTGTCCCGTGGGGACTGTAGACACTTTGTTCCTTTTACTCAGACTAAACTGCACACAGTTACCTCACTTTCACCTCAGAGTAAGTTCAAACTAGACTAAAGACCTTTTGTAAATAGGTCTTGAGTTTAAACCTGTACAACTGTGCACAAGGTCAGAGTTGCAGATATCTAACCAGGTTGTTACACAAAGCACCCTAAGAAAAGCATGCCAATTCTTTGCTTGCCGGTCTGCTAAAAATAGAACTACGTCTCAAAGTTTGTCACTGGGAACTCCCCCCTCCCCCACTTGGTCTTACTCCTGTAACCTTGGAACCTTGTGTTTCCATGGCTCAGCTCCCTGTCACTTAACCTAGGAATGTGCTTTTGACAAATGAGTGATAACTCTTGTAGTTTTTTTTCTTTTAATTGCTTCAAGGCTCCTGTAAAGAGAAGAGTTTTGGGGCTGGAGAAGAAGCTGGGACAGAAGAGTTAGAATAAAGAGAGAATAATAAAGAGACTGAGTCAGAAAAGCACATGTGAGAGAGTTCATTTGCCATCAGATAGCCAAAGAAAAAGTCCTTTTCACGTGTTGTAGCTTCCAGTCTGAACCCAGAGGAGAGTCTTGGGGCTGGACCTCAAAGGCTGTCCATAGGATTCTATTGTAAGTTGTTCCAGGATTAATCCAGTGGTTTCCATATAGCTGGCTTGCAAAGACAGTAATCTAAATATTGTCTACTAACTAAAGGTATGGGAGACACAGACTCTGCTCAGTCTTCCTTGTGAATTGTGCCAGTGTGGAGCCACACAAGGCAGTCTGAAGGAGAACTGCAGGTGCTCACACTCTTTGGCTCTGTCTGAAACTGGTCTCTCTGAATTTAGGATTTCTCATAATTACAACTGGACTGGAAGTTACTGTATTTTGAAGTAGGTAGTAGGGATTTGGTCTTAAGCCCAGGCCAGTAAGTTTGATGACATAAACTCTAGGGTCTGCAGTGAGTTTGTCATCATTCCATGGCTTTTTGTAAAATCGAACTTCTTGGTAGAACTGTCCTTTTTGAAGGAAGGTAAAATTGAAAGTGTTTGGTAGAGGTGCAGTATCATCATTGACTTTGGGAGTGTTAAATGTCACAGGCATCCTTCTGGATGGAGCTGCCGTAGTAAGGCCTCTGCAAGTGATCATGATGGAGGTGTTTGAGTAGCTAAGAGACTTCGATTGAAACATTCTCTAGCAACTGAAGATGCAGGAGGCTCGCTCCACCTGAGAATGTACTCTTCTGAACTCTGAAAAGATATTTGAAACCTCATAGGTTTTATGCTGTTATACAGTACAGATAATCATATATGTTTATGTGTATAACTATGTGCAGTATAAGCAGGGTGGAGCCTTGTGTTGTAAGTTCTGGATGTTGAGGTAAGGTTGACCATGGTCAAAGGAAGAGGTAAGAAAATGGAAGAACGAAGAGATCAACCTTGCAGAGCCTTTATTCAGAGCCCATGTGGATGTGTTTGGTTTCAGCATCCTTTTCTAATGCTGCCGGTGTCCCGTAATGTTGCATTACCAGTCTGTGAAGTCTACAAGTGAGAAGAGGGAATATCAGGACACTGGTCTGGCCTGGGGAGAGATCTTAATGGGGGTTGGTCTTGCTGCCAGCCTGGTCCTGAGATTGATCTCCGGGACTCACGTGGTGGAAATATAACCAGTTCCTGCAAGTTGTCCTCTCTCCTCCACGGGAGAGCTGTCGCTCGTGCTCACTACCCACAGCCCACGATAAATAAATGTAGATTTGTTTCTCCATCTGAGATGCTCATTTGCTGGATCTCTGTTTGCTATAACCTAGTGTGTGGCTGATACTAGCTGGGTCCCGGTTTAATTCTTCTTTATATATTAAAACAATTTGACTGTGGTAGTTGTAGCAAAATCGAGGCATAGTTATTGTTTTGCATCCATCTATTTGATTTTTTTTTTCATTGTTTAAGTAATTCTCATCATCTCTCCCTTCCCCCATTCTGGCTCATTATACGTAGGTGCTAGTAAAAAGCAACACAACAGAAACCTCATGACCAGGTGCCCACTCTGATATTTTACAGTGCATCTGCTGACTGCACCTGTGCACCTTAGGCTCGGAGGGAGGAAAACAGAAGCCTCCAGGTGGGGATATGACAAATGTTTGCTTCCATCTGGAGCACAATTTACAGAGTAATTAATTGTCCTACTCAACTAAAGTGTATTTGGTATTTCAAAGAGAGATAAGTTTGTCGGACAAAAATAATACTTTGGCTTCTATGTGACCCCCATGAGGTTTGCTGTTTATAGTTAGGTTGCGTTCTTGCTACAGATTTTAAAAGGCAGCTATTATTCTAATTAATGTTATTTTTGAAGTTTTATTTTTATTTATAGGTAATATGTGTGTGTAATTCTGTCTCTGTGTGTGTGTGTGTGCATAAGTGCACATGTGTATATGCACTACACCACGAAAACGAGGAGGGGGCATCAGAGCCTGTGGAACTAGAGTTGCAGATAGTTGTGAACTTTGGGCTGTGGTTGCTGAGAGCCAAACTCAGCTCCTTTTGAAGAGCTGCGTGTCCTTAATGCTAAGCCGTCCCTCCTGGCCCCTGGTTAAGGTTCTTATGCTAGTGTGGGGACTAGTTACTAGCACCCTGGTATTCTAGTCAGTGGTATTTTGAGTGCCAGATGAGATGGTCATTTACATTTTTAACCATATTTATTTATTCTGTGTGTATGTATGTGTATGTGTGTGTTTTGTATTTTCACATGTATGTGTGGCAGTCAGAGGACATGGAGAAGTTGGTTCTCTGATACTGTATGGTCCCAGGGATTGAACTCAGGTCTGCTGGCTTAGTTAGAGACAGGGGCATTTACCTGTCGAACTTCTCTCTGGCACCCTGGGATAATTTCTATTATTCACCAATTCCCCCAAACAGTTCTTGGGTACCTTTTATGTGCAGAATTCTTGTGATTAGCAGTGAGCCAAAAGCAAACATGTCTGCCTCTAGTGAATTTACATTCTAGTGAGATCTTGATACCGCTAAGCCCAAAGTCCTCTGTTCACTGTTGGAAACTGAACCTTGAGGGGTTAAATAACTTGCCCAGCAACATATGTGTAGCAAGTGCAGATTTAGAATTTGAATGTGAGGTGATCAAATTTCAAAGTTATTTTTGGCATTGATTGTTTTCCCCCTTAATTAGAAATGTATTTCTTTGGAGTCATTTCTTAGTGTGGCAGACAAATTCTGTGATCTTCTAAATTTCGAACATTTCCACTTCTGATAATTGCATTTTCTGCTAGTCATGTTCATTGTTGTGATAGGTACTTATTAAATAACAATATCAGTAACACACATATTTCTTACAGGCTCCTCTATTTGGTGTTAAACCAAGTAGTATTTTGAGATTAATTATATGAACGAGATGTTAGCTAACTATCAACTCAACTGGTAGCCTGCCGATGGGCACTAGTAGACACCCATTCCATGCCCAGAAATCGGAAAGAAAATTCTAGGCAGTGTGATATTATTGTGTTCTAAGGAGAGTACCTTGATGAGTCATATGTAAAGTTAGTTAATAATGTAGATAAAAATGCTTAAAAGAAAACCATTGTCTGGTATGTTCTATATCAGCTACTTAATTGAACATATTCATTTTTGAATAACAAAATGGAGTTCCTATTTATGAATGGATCTCTGCTGAAACTCTGAAGCATTCTGGAATTGTTTTATTTAGTTCTGGTCACAGCCAAAGGTTTCTGGTAGTATTGGTAATTTCTCATGACATTTTAATTTTAAGATTTGAGTGACATGTAGGTTATGGAGTTCATATCTTTTCTTCTTTTTCTTGCTTCCTTTTACTGAGTTTCCATTTTGGCAAATATTTTCTCTCAAAGCATATTGTATATATGTAGTCTTTCTGAGAGGCCTTTAGGAGGTTAATCTTACTAAGGGTTTCCAATTATGAGTCACGTAATGGAAGTTCAAGGCTCCCCACACAGCACGGAAGTTCAGGGAGCAGAGCCCCTCTCGAGGCAACAGCCTAGCTGGGTGGAAGATCTCCCTACAGCACATTTGTTTCCGTGATTTTGTAGTTCCTTTTGAGAAGGAGTTGAATTACTCAGAGTTTTAATTTTTGTGTTTTTCCCCCCTCTATTCTATTGTGTCAGTTATCTGTAAGTTGTGGCAGGAGCTGAAATGAGTCTCTCTACCCTGAGATGTAGGGGCATGGCACAAGGATGTAGGAGAAAGGCGGTGTTAATGAGGTACCGTTTGATTTGTGTTACCAAATGACAGATATTTGTCTTTCTTACTTTACTGATGTGACAAAGCACCATGGCCATGACCACCTTGAAAGGAAGGCTTTATTTGGCTTATGGTTTCAGGGAGTTAGGGTCCATGATGGCTGAATGACGGACCAGCCAAGAGATCACATCTTGATCCACAGCGTGGAGCAGAGAAAGAACAAGCATTGAGTCTTTTGAACTCTCAGAGTACCCTCCCAGTAGCACACCCCCTCCGACAAGACCACACCTCCTACACCTTCCCAAAAAGTTCCACCAACTGGGAAGCAAGCGCTCAAACATATGCCCCAGGAGGCATTTTCATGCCAACCATCCCAGAGTCAGTCAGAGTGTTGTCTTTTTGCAAAGTGTTGATCTGTATAAACAATTAGTGAAATGCTGGCTTGAAATTTTTGCTGTTTATTAACGAGCTTAGCAACAAAAATCCTACTGAAAATACAATTTTGTACTATAGCATTTTCTAGAGAGAGAGAGCAATGCAGTTGCCCTGCAAGCATTTAATCGCCTCATTCCTGGCTCCTCCCTCTATTAAAGAAGGCCAGCAGTATGATTGCTCTTGCAGATTAACACTCAGACACATGTCCGACTCACTGAAGTCACAAGTAAATCAGTGACCTAGTTCTTTGGCCCCGATTATGCCCTCCTTGAGTGGAGATGCATTTCTTTGGGGCTGACTCCCAGTGTGACATCTCTTTGAAAGTGAAAGTTATTATAGGTTCATTTGCATTGTTGTTACTCAGTGTCCTGGGCTCAGCGTCATGGGCAAGCTCTGGACTTCACCTCAGAAAGCAAAACTGTCCAGGACGGAGAATCATTTGACCGTGTGAACCACACGGACTTTTCTGTCTCGCATTGTGCTAACCAGCGTTAGCGGAGTGCTTCTGACGCCGGTCCCCATTTACGTGATTGCCTTGGGAGTGGAACAGTACCGGTCCGTGGAATAAGGACGAGTGGAGGAAGACGCAGCCGTGATTACTCAGCTGCAGCTACTTCAGATGCAGGGAGGGGCCGGGAGAGCTGGAGATTGCCTTGAAAGTAGGACAAGCCCCTGGCCTCCCTGGCTGCACGTGGCTCTGCAGAGCCAGGGGCGGGGCACCCCAGCGTGGGGTGCAGTCTATGCCTTCACCTCCTAAAAAAGGGAACGCTTCCAGGGACACAACTTCTGGTCTACAAACACAGTTGGCGCTTGCTTTGTGGATGTCTGCTGCTGCTTTGAGATAGCGGATAACCAAGTGACTCTTCCTTGGGGATTTTTTGTAAGAGAAAAAAATAGGAGGCCATGTGGCCATGCCGGGCAGGAGCTTCAAAGTGGGCCAGCTCGAATAGCACGGGGGGGGGGGGCGGACGGGGACAGGTGGGCTCTGACAGATGTCCACTGGCCTGATAATCAGACCCGAGTGTCCAGTCTCACTGCATTTGGGCCTTTCTGCCAGGTTCCCATGAAAAGGGCCAAATGCATTGCCAGAAGACAAGGACAGTTTTGTTTTTTGATTTTTGTTTCTTTTTTTCCCCCCTGGATATGTGATCCATGCTTTCACCAAAAACAACCATCGAGGGTTTGCCGTTTGTTTTTTTTATGCATTGTTTTCCTCTCTTCAAAGCTTATCACAAATTGGTGTCCCTGTAATTTTTCTCTCTTATCAAACCTATAATTTAACATAATAATCCACTGTGGGATGTCACTTCACACAGTCTAAGATGTGTCTTGGCCCAGCAAACAGATTGCCTACGCGTTACCCAACAGACGTGTCTACCCACTTTTAATGAGTTTCTGCTTTTCTTACTAAATTTTGATGTATGTGTATCAGAAGAGGAAGTCCCACATTTTGCATTTTAGTATTCCTTTTTTTGCAAATGTCTCTTCAGGTGAAAGGTTACACAGTGTAGTCCGTGTTACTGAGCAGTGAGTGGAGTGGGGGACCCCAGATGCCCAGCAGAGAGACACACATACATCTTCAGGGCAGAGGGGTAACTTGTCCTGAGATAGCTATGAGGAGGCCATTTGATAGAGAAATTGGTAGGAAATGGCATTTAATATGTGTTCTTTGTTTATCTGTTTAACAAACACTGATCCAAAGGCCCTTGTTTGCAATACTTGGGACCAGAGGAATTTTGCATTATTCACATTTTTCAGACCTCGGAATGTTTATATATAATGAGATGTCTTGGCAATGAGGCTATTTAAATGTGAAATTGAATTCACTTTTTGCTTTGCTTGTATCTAATGCACAGATCCTGAAGGTAACTTTACATGGTGTACCTAGCGTGTTTGATGCGGACCATCTTGTGAGACATGCAAGTTTTCCACTTGTAGCAAGTTTTAGATTTTGGAACATTTTGTATTTGGGATATTTATATGATGAATGTTCATCCTATCCTTCCTGAGTTCTGGGCTCTGTTTTAGGAACCGAACAGTCAAAGGACAAAAGTGGATTTAAAAAAACGCAATCCTCGTCATCTTGTTGCTTCTGCTACAGGGGTGGGACACAGAAAATAAGTAGAAAACCAGTGTAGCGTGTGAGGTCTGCTAAGAACGGAACAGGTAAAGCGGTGCAAAGGAGTAGGAACCCTCTCTGGGATTCTGGACACAGCAGTTAGGGAATGCTACAGGGGAGAGCCGTCTGGAGGGTTCCAGGTGAGGCTGCGAGGACAGGTGGCATAGAAGGCATAGAGACCAGCTATGGGAGGATCCTGTTTCCCAGCGGGAAGCCATGGCCTCCCTGAGAGTCATGGGAAGTTGTTGGACGCTCTTACTACCAGGATCTCCTTATGCAACCTCATCGTTCAGAAACCTCTAGCAAGCCAGTAGGGTGCTCTGTGGAGAAAGGGAGTGAGGAAGAGGTACACAGAGAAGATGGGGCGCCATCATAGGGCTGGGGTCTATCAGTGAGGTTCTCAAGGAAGGAACTGATCAATGGGGAAGGAAGTGATAACCACCAGAAGGGCATGGCGAGGAGCTCTTCCTCTTTGTACTCTTCCTCCTCCCTCTGCTCTTCCTTCCTCCTACTCTTCTTCCTGATCTTCCTCCTCCACTCCTCTTCCTCCTCTTCTTTCTCTCACTCGTCCTCTTCCCGTTTCTTCTCTTTCTACTCTTCTAACTTATTGCTCTTATTTTACCTCCTCTTCGTCGTCCTGCCCATCTTCTTCTGATCCCTTCTCCTCTTGTTCCTCTCTGCTCTTCCTCCTCCTCTTCCTCCTCTCACTCCTCCTCTTCCTCTTCCTGTTCCTTCTCTTCCTGTTCCTCTAACTTCTCTTCCTCCTCTTTTCTCCTCCTCTTTTTTTTATCTGCTTCAAAATGAGCATGTGTTGTATACACATGTGTGGTTAATTATGACTAATACATTTCTAGGAATAGCCTCAAAACTTAACGTTGTTTCTACCATGATATGAAACAGAGATTCCCATAGGCCAAGAAAGGGCATTTCCACCTAAATCTCATGGCTAGTCTTAAGTGCATATGTACCCCATTTCCAGAAAAACACTTTCTCAGCAGTGACCCCAGCCTTCTTCCCTTCTCTTTAATTTCCTTGTAACTGCTTCAGATATTTTCCTCTGACTTTAATCAGACTTCCAGAACTTCGAGTGGGGTAGTTTCTCACCCATAATGAACGGCTCACATGCTCCAGGAATTGCTTGAAACGCAGTGACAGAAATGGCGGAAGACAAAGTGGCCCTGCTCTGCCTCCAGCATGGCATCGAGCTGTCCTCTCCCCAGCCGACTCCCACAGAGTTATGAAGTGCGTTCACACAGGTCTACGAGATTCTGCTACACGCTGTTCACGCTTGTTCTGGCTTAGAACTTCAACGAGAAGCCTTGGAACGGTACCTTTTGAATGATTGTCTAGGGCCCCGAACTCCACTTCCCACCAGCATCATACAATAACCCGTACATATCTGAGGCTTTGCTTTCTCGAGTTTGTTACACACAGCCAATGGTGATTCACATTTGTTAAACTGTAAGTTTTGAATTATGTACTGTTATTTTATTGAGTTATGCAATGAAAATTTTCAGCATCTGTCTCTGTCCCACCTGAGATGTCAGTCATTTCTTCGTCCATTGAATTCATGATATGTTGTACACTTTCCTTCCATTGATCACTTAGTAGACATTTCGGTCATCAGGCTGACAGACACTCGTGATGTTACAGCGTTTGTATTCAAATAACTCTCTTTTACTCAAGCATAGCCCATGATGCTCTGCCACGTGATCCCACTGTCATGATGCTCTGTCACATGATCCCACTGCCATGATGCTCTGTCACATGATCTCACTGCCATGATGCTCTGCCATGTAATCCCACTGCCATGATGCTTTGCCGTGTGATCCCACTGCAATGTGATCACACTCCCATGATGCTCTGCCACGTGATCTCACTGCCATGATGCTTTGTCACATGACCCCACTGCCATGATGCTCTGCCATGTGATCCCATGCCACGATGCTCTACCTCACCGTGAGTCTCAGGGGTCAGTGAGTGAAGAGGCCATGGTCTAAATTCTGTGACACTGTGAGCCAAAGTAAATGATTTTATATTTTAAATTGTTCTGTTGGAATTTTTGTTACTCAAAATATCTGACAGGCATACCTGCCTAATTAATATGAGAAAGGCATTGAGAGTCTCTGCCCTCTCCATGTGTGTATGTATACGTGTGTGCATGTGTGTGAATGTATGTGTGTATATGTACATGTGTGCTTAAGTGTGTGGGGAGAGTTCGTGTATGAATATGTATGAATATGTATGTATGTGGGTGCCTGTATGTGTGTATGTATGTGTGTGTATGTGTGTATATATGTGCATGTGTGTGTTCCTGTGTGTGGGTGTATGTGTGTATGTTCATGTATGGATGTGTGTGTGTGTGTACAGGAAAACAGAAGCAACATTTACTGTATATATAACCCATAGTATACACTTTTGTTCTGTGTCACCTGAGATCTCAAGCATGTACTGAGAGACATGAAGCATTTCCCTAGACTAATTTCACTCTTTCTCTTAAAAATGGAATTTGGACTCTTGGCAACCATTTTGTAAATCTCATTTTGGAATAATGAACTGGCATCCTGGGGACTCCCCATGCTCCGGCTTTAATTGTCTCCGTCAGCATATTTGTGTGTAACTAGCAACTGTCAGCTTTCTCTGCTAATAGAAGTGTGTAGCAGGGTAAACATATCTAGTTTGCTAAGTGCAAAGCAAAATCTTTTTCATGCTGTTGTTTTGCTTTAGTTAATCCTACCAGCCAGTATTTGGAACCCTAGAGTCTAGTCATTGCTGTGGAGAAGGGAATGCTGGGAATTATCAACATTGAATGTGCCTGGTTGAAAGGCAAGTGAGAGACCGGAAATATTTTCCAACTTGTCCAGTGCAGATGTTTTAAAAGCTCTTTTTGATGTTGGTTTAGGAGAAAATCAATTTAGGAGAAAATTCACTTAGGAGCAATTGAAATGGCCGGGCCTGGCACATGTGTTCCAATCTCTCCTTTATCATGTGGTGTCCTGCCTGAGAGCATCCTTCCTGTAACCGACATGCTCCTGAGTGTCCTTCAGAGGTCTGCAGTAAAGACTTGGTGCCCAGCTGGTGCTGGACGGAGGTGGTGGAAACTCAACCTGTGGCTCGTGACCCCACGACATCTGCGAGCCCTTCCCGATGGCGTGGGAGGAAAAGGGTAGATCTGCCTTGAACATTAGTCTCATAGGAAACTCAGTCTGAATGACCATAGTAGTGCGTGGCTAAGCTGTGTTTTAAAAATATTTTCATTTTATTTTATTTGAAAGAAATATTTCACTTTATTTACTCTAAACTAAATCTTGCTTCTTTTCTCCCTCTTGCTTTTCTGCTTACAACCATCTTTAAATCACACTATACCTTTCTGGTATTGTGAACCCAGAGGATCTGGAAATAGAGTGAGATTTTGGCCTGTTCCTTCTTGCTGTGTCTTTTCAGTTCTGGTGGTGCTGTCTGGGAAGGGGAGCTGCATAAATCACCGAGAGAGCTGTTGTAACCTGTACAGTCCCGGGGCTGTCTGCACGTTCAAATTAGGAGGTTTCCGACATTGCCTTTGACTTCCCTTTTTATGGGCTTAGTCTGGATTCCTGTCCTGTGTGACCGACACGTTCATGTCAAAGCAGACTCTCTTATTCAGCGGCCTCGTTCATCGCAAATGGCTGAAGAATTCCCGTCTTCCATCCCAACTGAATCCCAAGCCATGTGATTCTAGCCGTCGAGGGTTTTTATAGGGAATGCTGCACAGCAGAGACCACTCCGTGCCACCCCGCAGTGGCCATGGCAGCAGCTGGGCAGTCTAATTATAGTGTGGGAAGCCCCTTAGGAATTACACAAAGTGTTAGCAAAAGGCCTGAAGTAAATGACAGCTGTTTGCCTTGGGCACCAGGGAGCCGGAGTCCATGTAGAATAAAAATAACATGCCCTGTCCAGCATTTGCCGGCCTCAGACACTTGCAAAGTCACTCTACTTAGGGCTGGTAATAATAGATTGGTGGCCAATTACTCCAAGAGTTGGCTCCCGAGGGCTGGGAGCAGGGGAACATGTGCTTATCTTTTACAGTTGTGAGTTGTGCAGGGGAGGCCTGGGCTTACCCAGTACATGGCAACTTAGAGGTAGCCAAGGAAATGAGTATCGCACACTTTATCTGGAATATCGGAATATTAGGGGTGCAGCTGTTCCCTGCCTGCACTAATGAATTCTAGCACGAAGGAAGTCCCACCTCCTGACATACGGCCTGAGAAGTATCGTCTCTCTTCCGTTCTATAAAAACTCAAGCACAAAGACTACCAACAAAGTGGTAACGGTTCCTATGAGGGCATGAAACCCTGAGTCTTAGCATTCTTTGTAAGAATTCGGTTAGAACTATATCGTTTCAGTTTTCATTAGGGTTTAGGCCCTTGGATAAATGTAAGACATATATGTATATTAGAGTATACCATGCAAACAAGGCTTGGTTCCCAGGCTTCTGTTTTCAAAAGGAGAACATTCGTTTGGCTATAAAAGCAGTAATTGGGCAAATGAGCAACCAGACTTGTGTATAAATGAAGAAAGTGTCATGAACAGTCCTGATATAGAACCTGTACTTCTAGCATTTCTGTAAATATGGCTTTGAGTTTGGCCATGCTTTCAAATTGCTCAGAAAACAGCACAAGAACGTTCTTCCTCGTTTGTTATCAGCGTCCCATACAAATGCAACAGCCTAGCGTCGAGGGGCGATGAATCTTGCACCGGGAGCGAGTATTGCCAGCTGTTTGGGCTTTCTGTTTCAGTTACGATGGGGCTGGAGATTGGAAGACGTGTGCCCTGCTGAAATAATCACCGTGTAAAAGTTGATGTCATCTCTGTTGCCATGAAGGGCTGTAATTGAATACACATGACGTGCTGGGAGAGATGCTCATTTTCCCCCCGCGTCTGCAACCTTGTGATTATGCCGCTGCCTCGGTGGTGACATGAAGTGCTTGCTACTTTTTTTTAATGGATATAAACTTAAAGTTTAAAAACCTAGCTTTAACGGAGTGGGAAGGGGTATGCATGCCTCTTCCTCCTAACTGAGGAGTAGTGAGCTGGATCTGGCAGGGGTCAGCAACGTCCACTGGACGCCCCGCCCAGGAGCACATAGGCAACAGAAAATGGAGCTGATGAGTTATTTCTTTTAAAATGAACAGAAAGGTGGGAGGGTAAGGGGGTAGATAGGATCAAAACACATTTTATGACATTTCAAACAATTTTAAAAATTGGAAAAAATCGGAACTTTACTTTGCTGTATCCTGTTTTATTGCCTAATTATCATATTAATTTTGGATGTATTGGGTTTAGCAATGTAAGATGTAAGTAATAAGTAATACCTGGTACCTGAATAATACATGCTATGGGTTTTCAAAGAATATGTATTGTCTCTGTACCCTTAAAAGCTGTTGATTCTTGTCTGATTGTGTGAATATTCGTGCTATCCCTGCTGATCAACTGCTGGTCTCGGGGAATTGTTACTGGCCCTAAGTCACACCGCTGATTGCAGAGGCAGTTGGTGTCTAGCACTCTGACTACAGGGTTCAGACTTCTGCCCTGCCTTGCCCTGCCAAGTCTCTACCGGGAGCACAATAATAGCCTCCCAACATCACAGAGCAGACATTTAAACAGGAGGAAAAGCCCTTCATTTGCTTGCCTACTAACTTCTTTCCAGCACACCATCCCACATTTTCTTCTTCTCTGAGCACTTCAGATTCAACACAAAGACAACCAGCTTTATCTTCTGTTTACCAAATGCATGGCCTTCTTCCCCAGTTCTGCTCTTTAGAGCAGACAACAGTCTGCTGTGTTGACTACCGCGTCTCTTTAAAGATGCTTTTAAAAAACAAAACAAGACAACAACAGAGATTCATTTTTCACTTTCGCTCTATAGATGTCCAGGCTTATAAGGGGCCTTTTTTTATTATAATAAGGGGAGGGGGTAAGGATGGCAAGTGAGTGTGGTCCTGCATGGAAAGAGGAGAGCAAATGCCTGGGAGACCGCATTGTGGTTGTCATTGGTTTCCTAACAGGGAGGTGGAGTGCGCTGCCCACTGGGTGGCCAACCACCCTGATTGATGCTGTATCTTATCCCACAACACTCTGTGGGTTCTTTCTAGAACCCCTTGATTAGTGTCTGGATAGCGGTTTTTAAAAGCCTTTTCATAGGGTGGGACCTAGCCAGAAAAAAAAATATGTGGAAATGGGGGATTAAAGGGTTAATCTTTCACCTGTGTCTGTATAGCCCACCGTTTTAGACACTGAAGGTGATGATGAGGACCCCATTCTCCTTGCCCCTCAAAGCTCGTCTTCATTTGCATATACGTCCAGTCATTCAGAGCCCATCTCCTCCTGAGCGTCTGAAACCCCTTCCCCCCCCCCATCTTCCTTCCATTACTTTTCCCCAGGTGTGCTCCCTAATCTCTTCTTCTCTATTTACCAGCATGCTGTGTCTGAAATGCCAACGGGGCCACGCCTCTCCAAGGCTGGCCACGCCTCTCCAAGGCTGACCACGCCTCTCCAAGGCTGACCACGCCTCTCCATGGCTGACCACGCCTCTCCAAGGCTGACCACGCCTCTCCAAGGCTGGCCACGCCTCTCCAAGGCTGGCCACGCCTCTCCTTACTGAGTTCTCTAAGTGAAGGAAAATCTACTGGGCAGGAGAACCTAGTCGGGTTTCTCTCCTTGTTTATTTTCTTACAGTGCTGAGTTTGACCAGGCAGAAAAACTCTAACGCTGCTGCATCTCCTTGTCTTAGTAGCAGCCTCTGTCAAACGACACATTAGTTGGGTGTAGTAAGAGGAGTGGGCCATGCCCCACTGCCCGGCTAGCTTAACCCCCCGAAATAACCACACAGAAATTGTATTAATTAAATTACTGCCTGGCCCATTATGTCTAGCTTCTTCTTGGCCAACTCTCACATCTTGGTTTAACCCATTTCCATTAATGTGTATCGCCACTTGACTGTAGCTGACCAGCATGAATCTAACCAGCATCCGTCTTGGGCAGGAGAATCTCCCTGCTTCTGCTCTTCTTCCCAGCATTCAGTTCTGTCTCCTCCGCCTACCTAAGCTGCTGCCCTACCAAAAGCCAAGGTAATTTCTTTAATAACCAATGAAATCAACACAAATACAGAAGGACCTCCTACACCAGTTGGGCATCGTTCTGAACTTCTTAGGCGCAGTCTCGGTGTCAAGCAGGGTGTCTGTGGTTTTCATGGTCCCTCTGTGACACCCATTTCTCCATGAGGAGTGGTCTTCGTGCACCTGGAAGGGCAGGAAGTGAACTTGTACTAGGGTACATGCTAGGGGTCATGTAAAAACTACTAATATTGATGTTTTAGGAGGTGATTGCGGAAAATGAAAGAGTCCCTGGAGAGCTTCAGTGTAGTTTTGTGGAAAGGGAATTCAGCTGATATTTGACTAAATAAACTTGTTTGAAACAAGGTCCCGTGTAGCCAGGCTGACCTTTTCAACTCACTACGAGAATGGCCTTGAACTCCTGACCCTCTTGTCTTCCCCCCCCCCTTCTCTGAAAAGTGTCCTAACCTTGACTGACTCACCAGAGCTCATTTGCATATTGTTAGATTCACCGCTTCACTGTGTGGGAGTGTGGGGTGGGGGAGGAATACGTCTGACTTAAGCCGTGTTTATTTCCTTCACAGAGGAGGGAGTCTGGGCTTTTCTCTTTATTAATCAGAGGGAATTGGCTATTGAAAAATGGTAGGGAAGAGGGAAAATGAATACTTTTAACCCCTCTGTCTGCCTCTTTTTTGTTAGAGTTTTAAAGAAGGTACCAGTGAGAAGTCAAGTGAATTTACTTGAATTTGGCATGTTTTGGTTTTTACCCCTTTTATGAAGGAAGATGCTTATATTTAGACCAAAGTCGTGGAAGGGTTCACTGAGGATAGTAAGATCAAAGAGGCTCAGGCACATAATCTGTTGTGCTCCTCTCTAGTGGAGAGTGAAAACCTTTGGTCCATGCCGTCATCGTGATGAGCGTCCTGATCCTTCTAGAACGCTGGTCACTGCATATCTAAATGATTTTCTGCTTTAAAAAGGGACACAGCAGTTATTTCAAATACTGCTCCCTCTTCAGCATTTTGATCATGCTGAGGCCGACAAGGAATTTTAAAAGGTTAAAAAATGTTGACACAATTTAACAATTTTATCAAGTACATTTTGAGGTTAATGGCATATTCTTGAAAATAGCTCCGAGACTATCGTGTTCACCACACATTCATGGGAAATGCACACTAGTCTGGACACTGGAACAGGAAGGCAAAACCTGTTTGCTCCCCGCTGAGGAAGAGATGGGGTCCAGCTGGGCCCTAGAGCAGGAAATATATAGCATAGCTGGGGCTCCCTGATACTGATGAGGGGGCCCTCTGCCTGGTGATCGGGCTTGGTTTTATAAAGGGGTTGTGTTTCACTCGGCTGCTTGGAGAAGGAAGGGGTCCTTGGGAGCCTCTGCTCCTGCAGAACTCCCATTGCTAAGTAGAGGCTTCCAGCCATGTCCTTCCCTGGAATCTGGGCACAGACCTGTTGGTAGACCAGTCCCTTTGGGACACATATTACCCGGGTCCCCCAAAACTGATTTTATAAAGAAGTAGCACAAATTTACCATGTGTTAATATTAATGCTTTGACTGAAATGAGAAAAAAAAAGATTTTTTTTTTTTGTCAGCTCTTAACCATTATTTTAAAAGTTAGGCTACAATACCAACTTCCTCTGATTTTCCTATTAGAAACATCTATTGTTTGTGTGCATTGTACTATATTGTATTGCATTGTACTTCATTGCGTTGCAGTTCCTGTTAGAAATTTCCCGTGTGTTCTGCAGTCCAGGCAACTTGTGGTCAGAGTTTGGGTTGGAGGTTACTTATTTGCATATATTTATTTTAATAATCGCAATATATAACATTCAGTGATTAAAAATAAAAAACAGGGCAAATTGTAAATGAAATATATACAGATCCCTTGGGATCCATGGAGAGAATGCCACGGCCCACCGATGCGCAGCTCCCTTATGAAAAGATAAGCTGTTAGTTTGGATTTTTAACCTGTGTACATTCTCCAAGTTCCGTTAAATCACCTACAGATTGCTTATAACACCTGCTAGAATGTAAATGCTTAGATTGTTGGAGGGGATAATAATACAAAAAAATCTGCATGTACTCTGCGCAGACGCAGTTTTGCCCGTGGTCTATTTTATCAGTGGTGGGTTGACGCTGCATGTACTCTGCGCAGATGCAGTTTTGCCCATGGTCAGATTTATCGGAGGGGGGGGGGTTGACTCTGCATGTACTCTGCGCAGACGCGGTTTTGCCCGTGGTCTATTTTATCAGTAGCGGGTTGACTCTGCAGGTTTGGTACCTGTGGGTAGTGATGATCAGCTGTGCGCATGTCTGAAGGACGAGTTAACCGAGTGAATATAGGTGAAGGGCGAGATGACTAAAATAACAACCTCACACTTCGGAACAACGGCGAATGATAGCAAACTCCTCCCAGCTGACTCGGACATGAAGCGCCCTGAAGAGAAGGTGGACAGAATGTTTTCCCTGCCGCAGCTGCTTTGCGGGACCAGTAGAGCAGGCATAGCGCATGCAGGTCATGGCGAGGAGACTTACTTTCTGATCTCTTAAGATTCCTTTGAAAGTAGCATGATGGCAGAGCACCAAACCATGAAATAGGAAGATTAATGTCTTCAATCCCTTTTAAAATCTCCCCACCGTCTTTCTTCCCGCCACATTTACTTCTGTTCATTAGCCTTCATGTTCCATAGAGACAGCTGCCTCCGACTGTCCCACCTGGGAGACTCACTGGGGCCCCTGTGAGGGCTGCACTCAGTTTAGGTCCCGTCTTTGCAAGGCAATGAACCTTCACCTTGAAGGTCGTGAGAGGCTGGTTGAGGTCAGCTGAGAGCCCGCGTTCTTTTCCAGGGCTCTGGCCAACTAAACTTTCAGAAAAATTTGCAAGAAAAGCATGAAGTATTTATTCTTTTAGGAAAACACAAAGCCATTTAAGATTATTCAGATTATTTATTAACATTATAGCAGTCTGGTTATGAAAGTGTACTTGTGTGTGTGTGTGTGTGTGTGTGTGTGTGTCTGTGTGCATGTGTGCCTGTTGGTGTCTGTGTGTATGTGGGTGCCTATGTGTATCTGTGTGTGTATGTGTGTGTATCTGTGTGTGCTTATGTGTGTGCACGCCTATTTGTGTCTATGTGTGTATGCTTGTATGTATCTGTGTGTGTCTGTAGTATGTATGTGTGTCTGTGTGTTTTTGTGTGTGTATGTGTGTGTGTGCCTATGTGTGTATATGTGTGTCTATGTTTGTGTATCTATGTGTGTACCTGTGATGTGGGGCTAGCTAAAAAGAAGAGTGAGCTAATAGACGAAGCAGTGTTGTAATAATACAGTTTCTATGTTTTTATTTCGGGTTTGGGCGGTCAGAAAACAAACAACCTCCGCCTACATACCCGTGTGAGTATCTGTGTATGTTTGTGTGTGCGCCCATGTGAGTATCTGTGTGTGTGTGTGTGTGTGTGTGTGTGTGTGTGTGTGTGTGTTACTAGGGCAGGAACACAGAGCCTTGAGCCTGCTAACCACACGTTCTACCATTGAGCTTCACCCCAGCCCACAATCATGACTTTAATTACTTAATTACTTTCCGGGCATCTTGCCGATGAGATCTTGAGCTGCTGCTGAGATCTTGAAGCTGAACCTTGCCACCCAGGTTGACCCTTATAACCTTCCCTGAGGGGCAGTGGTTTTAGCCTTCAATTCCTCAGAATCATCTGTGTTCTCATAGTTAATCCAGGGTTTTAGTGTTTGCTTAGCTGGTCTGGATGTTGTGACCCTCCTGGCGTGTGGGTCATTGATAGCTCTGGTTCTTACTAGATGTGCCTTGTGTAAAAGCAGATACCCAGGAATGCGGAGTGTGAGCGTGTGGCCAGAAAACAGAGAGCAAAGCTTTGGAAGAAAAGGCAACTTCAGTGAACTGAATAGCCTGCAGATAATCAGGCAACATTATATAAAAACGGAGCTGTAGTAAATTGTCGTATGTCTTCCCATCACCGGGGAGAGGGCTCAGCTTGGGAAGTAGCACAGATGTTTTTGTTGTTGGCTGATGTCTCCGAAGGTAACTAAAGAAGACAACATATTTACCATGTAGATAAGAAATAGGATCTGGTAATGGGGATTTTGTAGTTGTGGACTTGAGTCTTAGATTTCTTCCCCTGGTCTCCCTAGCTAATCAGGGAATCCTGTCCCCATGCCAGCCTTGACTTGCCCTTGTCTCCCTTCTGAAATGCTCCCGGGATGAGATAATCATCTCCCAAGTCCAGACATTCAAGGGTTCCGTATAAGCAGGGCATTGGCGATGACAAGGGCTCAAAACTGATAAACACAGCAGTTGCTTTTCTGACAGAATGACACTGAGAGTCCAACCTGTCTCCTAATTTGGCTTCTTATTAAGTATGGTCAGGAGGACACATGCAGTCCTTACAGCCTAGAAAGTTCTGAAGGAATGGGTAGTGTTTCATTCATTTTAGAGAACCTGAGCCCCACTTGTTATTTGAGTTTAACAAGATGTCCATTTTTTTTCCTCATTAATCCTGGCATAAATTCTAGCCAGGAGATTGTCACAAGAGACAAGTGCTTCTGCACTTGCTCTTGGCTTCTTGTTTCTTTCTCAACGTGCTCTCTTTAGTCCTCGGACAAACATGAATCCACCCAGGATCAGGGTTTGAGATGGCTGGGCCATTCTTTAAAATAGCTTTAGGAATCATAAAAGACATGTATGCATTTTTCCTTTCACTGGAGAGTGAAGTGCTCCTCTTCAGTTGTCTCTGGAGAGTGAAGTGCTCCTCTTTACTTGTTTCTGGAGAGTGGAGTGCCCCTCCTGAGTTGTCTCTGGAGAGTGAAGTGCTCCTC